>NW_008676390.1:0-7222 GCF_000695815.1 Acanthisitta chloris
GGGTAATGGATTCAAGCTGAAGGAGGGGCAGTTTAGGTTAGAAAAAAGTTTTTTACTCTAAGGTGCGAGGGTGGTGAGACACTGGCACAGCTTGCCCAGGAAAGTGGTGGCTGCCCCAACCCTGGTAGTGTTCAAAGTCAGGCTGGATGAGGCCCTGAGCAACCTGGTCTAGTGTGGAGGTTTTCCTGCCTGTGGCAGGGGGGGGGGGGTAGTTGGGGACTAGATGATCTCTAAGGTCCATTCCATCCCTTAAATTCTATGATTCTGCAGAGCTTTGTCTAGCTAGGTACTTATTTGGTACAGGTTTGGTGGTGGCCATTAACCTTGAAGCTTGGCTGGTCATCATTTCCCCCACGCATATAGGTGGTAAGAAAACCCATCCTCTTCCTTCCATGTGGAGTATTGAGGAACAAATAGAAATGAGATGACTGAAATATACTGTGGCCAAGCAGGGTTTTGAAACAATGTCTCCTGGTGTGAAGAACCTGCTGTTGAAGAGGAGTAAGTACTGTATTATTTCTGCTGCTTTGCTCTGAAGGATAAATAAATTGTGGTAGTGTGGCTTCCTGGCTGCCCTGTGTGGATTCAGCAGCTTGCAGGAGTTGTGCAGTCAGTTCTTAAACCTGCAGTTATATCTGTTCAAGTGTGAGCAAAGTCCCTGTGAGGTCCTCGTGGCTATGGAACTTAGAAAAGGGACTCTCTCCCTGCCAGTAGAGTGTGGTCAGCATAGAAATGCTTCCCTTTCTGCACTCGAGTCAGGAATTGATCCTGTTATTACATGCCAAAGGGGCAATTGGGACTTTGCTTTGCAGCTTGTGGAAGTTTATTTTAACTTGAAGGGGGTTATTGTAATTACCAGAGGCTATATTGGAAAAGGTTGGTCCCTCTTGTGTAGAGGGAAGCCTTCCAAGCACAGCAACAAAACCAGTCAGGTTTTTCTATTAAAGGCTATGCTTGTACAGCAGGTCTGCAAAGTCTTTTACCTCTGGACTGATTCCTGGGGCACTGCTTAGGAATACCCAAACTGGGCACATCAGAGGTTTCTGTGTGCATTTTATATGGCTGTGACACCAGCTAGCTCTGACCTGCAAAAACTGCCTGTGCTGAGCATACATTTTTGTCATATGGAAGCTGACAGAAAGTAGGAACCAAGAGCAAGTGCTGAGCAAAATAATCAGGTGAGATCAGGCTGTATTGCCTCCTCTTCTGCCCTTTATTTAGCAGGAGACTGATGCATTTCAACTCCCTGCAAAGCCACAACAGGAGCAGAAGCTACAGAGCCCCCTGCAAACCTATGCTGTTCAATCTTACTTGGGCTGGCCAGCTGAAAACAGTCACTTTTAATAATACTCAGACAATTGCAAAAGTTTCTGATTAAAATAAAATCTTTCTTTAGCTGGCTTGATTGATTCAACGTTTATGTCCCATTTTTGTTTCAGTGGCTATAATAGCACTGATTTACCTGCTTCAGAACCTCCCTCCTTTCAGTGTTTATTTTAAAACTTATTTCTTTATGGCTTAGAAATATTCTTTTTCTGTCCAAATCAGAATACCACACACCTACTTTGCTTTTGTGAAATGGGTTTTCCTGCATCTCCTCCACCTCCCATTGATGTCCTCGACCTTCCTGTAGTGCAGAACAGGAAAGTCTCTGTGGTCCTTAGGGTATTGACTCTGTGCTGTGGCTCATTGCACAACTCCATGTGCTGGCAATATTTTTTTCAGGCTCAGGTTGGAAAATAAACATGCACTAAAGAACCTGGTCCTGTGGACTTGTTCATTTTCTGTGATGAATAAAGGATTATGAGAGAGCTAGGTGTTTTCTTGCCTTGTGAACGGAAAGAGGGAAAGCAATTGCCCCTGCTTTGAGTGGTTAATAAGGCCAAATACTGAAAATTTTGGGGTAAATCTAGCCAGACTGATTCTGCAGGTTACTTCTTATTTATGTTGGTGGGTTAGAATTTATTTATTTATTTATTTTCCCCAAGCAGCATTTCTGGCTCAGTTTTTTTCAGGACAGGTACCCTAGGGTGCCTCTTTGAAGTTAAAAATAGCAGCAGTTTGATTACTCAGCTTGATTTGTAAATAGATTTGTATTGCTGTCTGTCGATCCTAGTTCAGATAGAGATTTTATACAGGAATCCTGGATTGGAGGCAGTGTTTGCCTTCAGGAACAGAAATAAAATAGGGGGAAGGATAAGGGGTAGTGAAAGGAGAAGGAGGATTCTTGGCACTACTGAGCTGTGTCGTGTAGTTATGATTATAATTGGCATTTTCAGGGCAGTACTTTTGGCAGCCTGTGGGTTTTTTCCTGCAAATACTGCTGCTTGTCTGTGACCAGTGTAGAGGAGGAGTCAAAGGGATATGTTGTGGTTTAACCCCAGCTGGCAGCTAAGCCCCACATGGTTGCTTGCTCACTCCCCTCTCTCGTGGGATAGGGGAGAGAATCAGAACAATAAAAGTTGAGAAAACTCATGGTCTGAGATAAAGACAGTTTAATCAGTGAAGCAAAAGCCACACATGCAAACAAAGCAAAGCAAAACAAGGAATTCCCTCACTACTTCACATGGGCAGGAAGATGTTCAGCCACCCTCAGGAAAGCAAGGCTCCGTCATGCATAACGGTTACTTGGGAAGACAGATGCTGTCGTTCCAAACATCCATCCCTTCCTTCCTTCTCTCCCTAGCTCTACGTGCTGGGCATGATGCCATATGGTATGGAACATCCCTTGGGTCAGCTGGGGACAGCTGTTCCAACTGTGTCCCCTCTGAACTTCTCGTACAACCTCAGCCTTCTCACTGGTGGGGTGGTGTGAGAGGCAGAGGAGGCCTTGACTCTGTGTAAGCACTTCTCAGCAGTGAGGAAAACATCCCTGAATTAGCAACACTGTTTTCAGCACAAATCCAAAACATAGCCCTTACCAGCTACTATGAAGAAAATTAACTCTATCCCAGCCAAAATCAGCACATATTCTATGATGCAAGAGTGCCATTTATACTGCAGCAGGGAGCATGATAGAAATAAGTAATATCTGAGTAGGTGAAAAAATACATTAAGGACACCCTAAAACCCTGTAATTTGGCTGCTTTGTTTGTATGTACATGTTTTTGTGCATGCACAGTTTAGTAAGAAACATGCTGCACATCCAACTGTTCGAAGTAAACCAAGTAATTCAGACCTAAGCAATACTTAAAATTTTGTGTTATATACTGAATAAAGGAATTTTGCATTAATAATTTGGGGGATGATGTTGAGTTCAATAGAGTTGAAAGATAAGGGATGTTTGGGGTTTTTTTTTCCCACTAGGATTTTTTTAAGGCAATAAACAATGTCTGTATAAGTAAACTTGTGTCCTTTGTGACTCTCTTCCTGATTCTTCATGTGTTTACACGATCATTTTTGCTCATATACAATGGGGCCATGGTGATGCATTTTCTTTCGGTTATACTCCGTTCAGTGTGCTAGAGTCATGCATGCTGGTATTGTATAGCATAATTACAACAAAAGAGCTTGAGCTTTGGAGGTTAATAATGCAGTTGCACAGGACCCTCGTGGTAATTAAATGAACTGTGTTTTAAAGCAGTGCTGAGTTCATGTTTCAGACTCCAAAGGCTCCAGAGTGAGACTGAAGATGCTAAAGTTAATGCAAGTAGGGGCACAACCATGAGAGCTGAATTTGGCCAGCTGACTACTGTTCTAATTAGTGGAATTCCCTGGTGAGATGGTGGCTTTGCCAGTGCTTGTAGAGCCGCATTTCTTCCGCAGAACTTGGTTGTATCAGTCAGAATCTAAAAGAGATCAGCTTTGCAATGGAGAGTTGCATCTTGCGTGGAAAGGCTGATGAAGTTGAGCATAGCATATAGTATTGGACTGCCCCACAACCACCTTGAGGGATGCAGAGGAGAAAGGAGTAGGCATTCATCTTGATTTGCAATGGGTCAAACAAGAAAAACAGAATTTGTTTCAGCTAAACTGGTTCCAGTTAAATTTGATGGAAAGTGTCTTCTACGGGTGCTTCTTTGGGGCAGATGTGGGATTTCTTTCACAGTAGGTCTGTGACAGCAGGTTAGATCATCATCTCTGTTACTCTGGTCAAGCAGAGTTTCTCTCTTCTGGGTGAACAAACCAGGTGATCTGTTTTGACCTTTTCCAGACCTACATCTGAAGCCCTGCTGTGTGTAAGCTTGTCCTGGCCCTGTCCAGAGTGAGATCTCTTTTTGTTTCTATCTGAGCTGGTTTTTTTTCTTGAGCTGCCTAAAAAAATGCATTACTGTTACTCATTCATCAATCTGTGTTTAAGATGCAATCCTGATACCTACAGCATATTAGCTACAGTATGTATCTCCTTTTAAACCAGAGTACCTCGTGCTGGACAGCAGTTCTCATTGAATAGTCTCACCATTTTATTCATGTCCTTCCTCATATCTTCTTTCCTATCTGAAGTTAAATCTCACTGCATTTGAGAATGCTCTTAAACTTGTTATCCTGGTCTCTCAGCTGGCTGCCCTTCAGTTTGTATGCTGTTGACATGAATCAGCCTTTATTTGGGAGCAGCATCTGGCAAGCCATAGGTCTTATTAAAGGAGATCTAAAATGTCTGGAGTACTCTAAGGTACTGTAAAATAAATTAATACTAGTAAGATTAAGAATAAAGCAAATCTTTATCTTGGCCAGAACTGTATTACTGGAATAATATATTCTACCACAGAAAAAATAAAGGCTGATCCTTCAGTATATCATTTTGTAAATACTGTTGTCAGCATTAGGTTCCTCCACACAGGCTTATTGGGCAAACAATAATCTCCTTTCATGCTAAAATGTCTTTTTTTTTTTCCTCTAGTGTCTAGGAATTATGCTTGGGGATAAAAGAGCTTTGAAGAGCTTTATCTTCTAAAACCATTGTTTTCTTTGTTACTTTTGTGCCAGTTTCAGAAATATTGGTATCCAACAGTTAGTAACTGTACAATGTATTAATGTAGAGCTGGCCTGGAGAATCTGAAACTTTACAGAATAAAATACTGTCATTACAGAATGCATATGCAACAGCCCAGGGGTTATAAAACATGCATTAGGATTTTATAGCTTATGTTTATGAATTTTTGAAGTATATTTCTTACTGCTTCATGAGCTAAATATATGTATCAGTGGGTTACTTATTACTTAATTGCATAATCCTTTTATAAGACTTCAAATGCTCTGGCCACATTTGACAGCATATATTTTTATTCAGGTTAATGCCTTTTTTGGGTAACTAAATTTAAAAATGCAGTCCTGTTTGATTTTCTTTTCATGTTCCTCATTCAGGAAAGGCAGCTCAAAAAAACATAAAATGAATGTTAGTTTCAGAAAGGGAAATACATGGTAGGTGTGGCTAGAAGGAGAACATTTTAAATGAAAAATTCCTGAAAATAGTGTTAACACGGAAGCTGCTATTTTGTCTTCATGACCAGAAGTTGCCTTGTGTATTGCACAGTGAAAGAAGGCAATAAAAATTAGAGGGCTTATTTGAAGACCCTGCACCTATCTTAAAACCAGTAAGGAGAGCTTTTCGATTGACTGTTGTTTCACTGTGAAGTCCTGATATATGTGGCTATTCAAGAGAGAGTTCAACAGCTGAACATGTAGAACTGCTAGGACAAACTTTCATCCATTTTTCAACTTGTTAATGGGAATCATTTAGGATTTTCTGTTTGCTTCTCCTGGTCAGAAAAATGAGGTGTATTTCAGCTGCTGAAGGCTCCATGCACAAACGAAAGGGGAAGGTGGGACTGGGTTCTTGGCTGTTATAAGAAAATGCCAATATTTTATTTGGAAATTCTTTTTGCCCCAACTTATTTTGATATTTTGATAGTCTTAATTTATCTGAAGACATCTTCACTTTGGGGGGAAAAAGCATGCTAAACTGTATGATTTAGTGTGCTTGACTAAAATGGAGTAATCATAAGGTGTGTTGGTTCAATATGGAAAATACTGTGGCAGAACAGATCGGAGATTAAGTATGATGAGTACACGTGGGTGCACATATATGCTTTGGGGGCTTGTGTGTTAACTCTGCTTCAGAGAAAAGTGGTGGCTCCTCTCACCAGTTTTCAGGCTCTTCAACATGAATGATGAAGCACTGTTGAAGAGAATGTGGGTGACACCTGACTATCAGTCATCTCCATGTTACCACTATGATATTGTATGCTGTCAAGCCACCGTGATTGATTGTCTGTACTCCATGGGCTGAACAGTGAATATAAAAGAATTGCAGAACATGGTTTGGCTGCTGCTTCCTCTGCCTAGTCAGAAGGTTAGGGAGGAAAAAAAACCAACCCACCCAACTCCTCTCAAAAAACTAAAGACCCTGCCATCCCGTGGGGAGTTGTGAACATTTAGGGGAGAGACCAATTATTTTGTCCATGTGTAATGGGACATCATTGATCCTTATTTCTATTTCAGGATGATTTACTTAAAATACACCAGTGATGTAGTAATGATTTACAGTTAGGAATGACTGACACTTGCACCTCACCTACCCATGTATGATCTTAGTGGTCTTAGTAAGGAATAATCCATGGACAAGTTGCCAGTTAGCTGCAGGCAGAAGGCAGGATCAGGCCCTGGGGCTGGTAAGAAGCAAGCTCCCCCAGGAATACTGGGACCTGTGAATCAGCATGGTGCTGGAGAGGGAGAAATTGCCAGCTGAACTGGGCATCCCTGGCACAGCTTAGAGAAGTCTGGTGATGGTAAAGTAGACTGCTGATAGCTTTCTTAATCATGGGTCTGCCAGATCAGACTGAAACACCTGCACAGCCCTTTATTTGCTTCTGTTTCCTGCTTTCCAAGAAGGAAAGTATTATTAGATACTTAGTTCTTGCTAAAATATTCTGATAAGCATTTAACTTCTGTATTCTTGCTTATTTCTCTTTTGTGATCATTACTCCAGCAAGTGCCAGGCCACTGCTTTGATTCTATTTAATTCTTGATTTTACAAAATGAAGAGTATAAAAAATTTTTAAAAAAAACCCAAAAACCCACATCTAAAAAACAGATGTGTTTAAATTGTTAAGTTCTCCATTCCTAAAGCCTGGTTTTATTTTAAAGTCTTACTGATTTCCATGTATATAAACTACCTATTTGTTGTAGCATGTAGTGTCCTGTAGGTCTGTTACAGTGCTGCAATAAAATAAACCAGAAGCTTGTAAAGATATGTGTTTTCTGTGGATAGTTGCCCCCCACC
>NW_008676390.1:7250-8030 GCF_000695815.1 Acanthisitta chloris
TCTCATGTGTGGGGAGGGCTGAACTTTTATGCTTTGGACATTCTCATTTGACTTCAGCAAAAATACTTTGTGTCAAGTGACCTGGCCCTTGTTGTCTGAAGATATTCTACAACTACTATAACTCCAATGATTCTTCTCATAATATTGATGGTCCATAACGTGGTACAAAAGATACAGTTGGCAGGAGAAGATAGCGTGGAGTATTTCTTAATATGCTTTGAGATGCTGGTGTACACTGTTAATCCATTTGCAGTTCTGTCCTGGTTGTAAGAAAGAGCTGTGGGCTTGGTGTTATTCTTGTACAATTCAGCCTGCCCTTTGCCTTGCCTTTAGCTGTGAGCTAGACCAAGATCTGGTGAGTGAGGGCAGGGTGAGAGAGGAGGTGATGACAGACTTTAAAAAAATATCTACTTATTGAAAGTGATCTTTCCAAATTAGTTGATTTTTTTTTTTTTAGGTATTTGAGTTTATCTGTGATGCATATGTGCCAGTTTTACGGAACAGTCCGTCTAGGATGGTATCCTTAAGACCTAACTGTACTCAGCAGGTACCAAGTAGTGGAGGAAAAATGTCTGTTTCTGAAAAGGAGGATTTAAGACTTGCTATGTTTTTCCTCCAGCTGTTTAGAAAAACTATCATCTTCTATCTGTGCTGGCAGCCTTTTATATTGTGACCTCAAGTTTTAATTATGTGGGGGAAGGGGGCAGGAGTTGGGAATTGTCTTAGCACATTCAGCCTGGAAGCTCCAGTTACAGCACTGATGTGATTCTCCTGGTTTCC
>NW_008676390.1:8050-9958 GCF_000695815.1 Acanthisitta chloris
TGTCACTTGGAAGTTGAGGGCCATTAAAATAACTTCTGCTCTGTATGATGTCTAGTATTGCTTGCTCCTGGTTCAGTCAACAGTAGAGATAGCAAAAATGTGGCCTTTGGAGTTCTCTTCAGAAACCTTGGGGGTCTTCAGGTTTGTTTTATTTTAGCTTTATTTTCTTCAGAAATTGCAAGATTTGCACTTGCGAGATTTGCCTTCATTTCAAACCTCCAAACCAAGGGCCATTGGAACTCCTTACAAGACATAATTTTAAGGGGTTGCAAATTGTAGGGCACATACTGACTTTTTTAACTAATTGCAAACAAATGTATAGTAAGCCTATAAATTGTAGCCAGTGTTGTGATTACACATCATTACAATAATGTGAGATTATTCAGTTTGTTGCAAATCCTTCTAGATTACACAATTAAAGTCATAAGCACAAGTATAATCCTGTGAGATAAAGTTGCTTTATTATGCAATCTCCTTCTGGTTTACTGTTAGCTCTATTTTGGTGCCAGATTGAATAACCGATTGTTTCTGTGTAGTTAGGTTCAGTGGCAACATGTATCCTTTTTGTATCTCTCCTTCTGGAGTTTATTTTGCATCCTTAAAACTGTGGATGTTAATTAACATAATAGTTGGGCAAAGCCCTGATGATTTTTCACGCTAATGATGGGAAAACCAACCTAAAAATGACGAAGTTTTAGAAAAGAATTGCTAGTTATGTCCATCACTATAGATACCATGTCAGATGATCAGGAAATCAGTGAGTTGTGGTCACTGACAGGTTGTTGGATTGTGACTGAAAGCAGGCCAGTGTTTCTTTCCCTGCAGTCGCTCTTGCAGAGTTACAGTCAGGCAGAGGACAACTGCTGAACAGGAGCAAAATGAATAGTTCCCTTGGGAACAGATTTCAGCCCAAGTCAAACCTTTTCACACAGTTTCAGATATTCATCTCATTTCTTGTGTGGTACTTGTCTCTTCCTGGTGTTGGATGTCCTGATGCTTCTAGTACAAAGGAAACTGCTGTGGGCTAAGGAGCAACTTGTGCGCATTGGCCAGAGCCTGATGACTCTGTGTGTCAGAGTAATTCTGATAAATACCCTGACTGAGATAATCAAAACCCATCCAGGGATTTGGTTGTTGTCCTACTTATTAATTTTAATGATAATTGAGTATCTATGCCGATTACTCAGGCTGTAAGCTCAGCTTCCCAAGCCCTGTATATTCAGTTTCAAAACACTGCTTATTCAGAGCCTGGTATATTTAAGTTGGAGGGGTGGTCCTGATGTGGACAGACAGTACAGACAGGCAGGAGCTACTGTGTCCTTTGGAGTCACAGTAAGTCTGGCAGAGCCTGTTTCTCAGAGCCATACAAGTGTATTGACCTGGCAAATGTCTTTTTAGCCCCCAGGGGTTTTGGTGATGATGCTGCCTCTAAAATGTTTGTAAAAGGCTTTTGCTGTGAAGATGTTGGAAAGAAAGCAGCTAATCTTAAGCAGCCCTTTCTTAGGGTATGCGAAGCTCTTGTTTCATGCCACTATACAGGGTAAACCTTTTGGACTTCCTCTCTGTCCCTTTTGAGCACAGCACTACTGAGATTTTATGCTTGCAGGGTTATCTCCTCCAGTGCTAACCTGGGGTGTTTTCCCCCAGCACTGCTGTTGGTACAGGCAGACCTTGTTGAAGCTGGATGTGCAGAAGTCCCTGTTCATCCCTCCAGATGTTGCAGAGTGTCTCTGGCATGAGGGGGCTTTTCCCAGATGAATTCCCTGTTTTCTAACCTTTGTTTTATCTGTTCAAAAATAAAGCAACAGAGAGAAAATAGAGTGGAAACAATTTTTCATACACAGTGCTGTGACCAAATATGTTACTTGCCAAATCTCCTCCCCTCCTCTCCTCTCCTCCTCTCCTCTC
>NW_008676390.1:9989-24148 GCF_000695815.1 Acanthisitta chloris
TCTCCTCCTCTCTTCTCCTCTTCTCCTCTTCTCCTCCTCTCCTCTTCTCCTCCTCTCCTCCTCTCCTCTTCTCCTCCTCTCCTCTTCTCCTCCTCTCCTCCTCTCCTCTTCTCCTCCTCTCCTCTCCTCTTCTCCTCCTCTTCTCCTTCTCCAGCTGAGAACTGAACTACTTTTCTTCTGTATTACAGTAAATACATAAGTAATCAAAATCATATTAAGAAAGAATGTTCGGTAACTCCCCAGTGTTCAAATATGTTTATTGCAAATCATTGACATTCTAGACATGCTGTTTCTTACTGAGTTATACTTTCAATGCTGGTGGAGTAAAACAATCCATTGAAAAAGAGTCTCCAGCTGAGAACTGAACTACTTTTCTTCTGTATTACAGTAAATACATAAGTAATCAAAATCATATTAAGAAAGAATGTTCGGTAACTCCCCAGTGTTCAAATATGTTTATTGCAAATCATTGACATTCTAGACATGCTGTTTCTTACTGAGTTATACTTTCAATGCTGGTGGAGTAAAACAATCCATTGAAAAAGAGCACAATATTGTGGTATTTTTTAGTTTCTGTTATTGAAAAACAAGAGTAGATTTGTGAGTGTACAAGCTGAAGGTAATGGTGCTGTGGCTTTTGGATTTATGGATTTGTGGATTTAAGGCCACTGTGTCTGTTAACATTATGTAGTTGAATCTTCTGTGGTATATACAGTGTAGAAACTTGTTCAGGGGTCCTCGCAACAAGTCTGTAACCTTGATTTGGCCTACAGTGCATCTTCCAGAGAGAGACTTCTTTGATTTAGTCATCCTCTTGTGATGAGTCCATCATATCACTTTGTAACTTGTGCCAACAACAAGCTGTCCTTGTCGTAAGACAAACTAATCTTTGTAGCTCAAATTGGTCAAACTTCAATTCTAAGTCAATGGATCTTGCTATGCCTCTTCTTGCTAACTTTACAGGTACATACTACTCATCTCTTTTTCTCCTCTTGACACCACATTTTCAGGCAAATAGAGGCAACAATCAAGTTAGCCACATCCCAGCCTTCTTTAATTTTTTGATGGATTTTTGTGCTGTAAAGGAGGTTTTTGATCTCTTGAGCAGCTATGGTCTCTTTTCTGGGATCTTTACAATTTATCCTAGCTGAAGTGTTGCCCTTTGAAATGAAAGTGGCTTTCTGAAAGCCATTTTAGTAGAGTGTTGCATTATCTTGTTTGCTCTGTGAGGCAAATGGATCACAATGAGAAGAAAATCATCCTTGTGATAGAAGCCAGGTAGAAGTTAAGAGGGAAGCATAGCAGCTACTCAGCTGGATGCTGTGGCAGGGAGGAGCTGCAGTACAGTGCCAGATAGATCTATCACCTGAACATAGCTAGAGCTGTGCTGAAGACTGTCGTCAATTGACCTGTGCACTTGGTTATATGGTAAGGGAGGTCCATGGGAGGTGGATGTGCTACTACATGAGTGCATCACATATATAATTTCTGGTAGGAAGACAGGTTGCTCTTACAGTGGAAGATAACCCTGGAGCCTCTTGAAGCCCTAGGAAAGGTAGTATTAAGTCCTGGTTCACTCAGCATCAGTTTTTGTGCAAGTAAAGGCTTCATGCCTGCAAAGCTAGGTATTTACCTTGCAACCTCTCAGGACTCTGCTTCCCTGAGCAGTGGAGACAGCACCAAAATCACCAGTTTTCTTGGATGGCCTGTATCTGACTGCTGCAGTCCACACAAATATGACAGTTTTCCTTTTGTATATGGGAGTAATAGAGTTCTTTGGATCTGGTCCTGTGTCACTCACACGCAAGGTGAGAGGAAGCTATTGAGATGCAATAACAGGTTTTTGTGTCCTTCCCCTAAATGGCTAATTCTTTTGCTTAGTATGAAATTTCTTTCACTACTTACTGTTTTATGGGGTTTTTTTGTGTGTGCACAATAATTTATGGATGAGAGTAAACATTTTTAGAAAGCTTTATATATTATACACTCTACAAAGGGGGCAACTTTTCAACATCAGAGTGCCATGCCTTCAGCTGTTTTCTTTCCAGTGGGTATGTATTTTGGTAAGAAGAATTACATCAATTAACCACATAACCTGTAGAAGTGCTGTTTCCTATGCTAACTAGTTCTTCCTCTCAGAACTGTACTTTTAATTTATTTTCTAACGTGTATTCACCAATCCTTTTCTTTTCAAACTTCAGCACTTTGTGAAACATGCGTCCAGTTTCACTGAAAGACTCTGAAGAGACAAAAAAAAAGGAGATTGATTTAATAGTTTAACTGCTAAATGATGATGAAACTGTGTTTGTAATTTCATGTTTGTGGGAAGTGGCCGAGCAGTCCATTCTGTAGAGTGAGAGCAAGGCCTGGAATAGGGCTGGATAAATAATCTTCTGTAGTTTCTGTGCTGAGTAGTGCCTTTCCTCTCCAGGACTCCTGAAGACTATTTAAAACTTTTTTTACCAGAAATTCATGCCACAGAGGAGGATTATCTTGCCTAGCAATAAAACGCTGTCACCACAATTCAGCTGTGCTATGTCTATAAGCTGCACAAAATTGAAAGAATCTTGCATTCAGTGATGGGCCTGCTGTGAGAATGTCTCTTTGATAGGCAAGTCCAGGGGAGGCCCTTGCTATTGGCTTTCTGACCAGCCTGCTGGGCTGGTAGGAGAGAAAAAGCACTGAAATGAAACAACAAAGGCTGGTGCCATGCAGGATGGCAGATCAAAGTGTTTTGGGTGGCCAAACCCAACAGGTCCATTGCTGCCTGGGGTCGACAGACTGTGTCTGTGCACTTCATCTCCCACCTTAACCCAAATTTTGTGCTGGTGGAGAAAGGGTTGGTCGTTCTCTCTTCTCCTAAGGAAATGTAGCCTCTTCCCATGTCTGTATTTTTAGTTACTCCTTCTACATTACCTCTCCAACTTCTAAACCCCTGTTAATCCCAGTGTACCCTGGATGGAAAATAACAGTAGCAAGAATTTATAGCTTAACTGAGCAGGCAGAGATGTAGCAATAGATCAACTAATTCAGTTTCTGTTTAAACATTTTTTGATAGTTTGTCCTCTGAGGAACTATATGTCCTCAGTATTTTTGTGCTCTTCCCCTCTGTGCCTCAGGGACTTGGGTCTGGAAGAGAGTCTTTTTGTAACCTGGTAAGAGGAACATACACGAGTCTATAATATGTGTATATCCAGTCTCTACTCTCACATGGCATAGGCAAGTTGGTGCTGGCTTTAAGCCACCTTGCTTAGGTGACAGATAGATATGGCTCATCAAGGGCTAGGTTGCCTGAGCAAATAGTTTCTTCTGAAAGTTCTCCAGATCTCCCTTAAAAGTTTTGAATGATGAAGGTTCGACTCCTGTGTCAAGTTCTCAGTATGGTTGGTTATGCCCCCCCCAATAGCTAAATTATCTTAGCTTCTCTTGAAAAGTGCCTAATTTCAATTCCTGAATCTTTTGTTGATTAGGTGAACAGCAGTCTCATAACAGAAGTGTTTTCTTCATGTATGTGTTGCAGTATTACCATTAAGTTAACCCATGGTTTACCTCTCGGTTAAGTAGATAATTTGAGGTTTTTCAGTTTCTTCTGAAAACTTCAGCAGCTTTCCTAGACTTTGTATTACTGATTACTGATAGCTGATTACTGAAGCAGCATTTACTTTTTTATTGCAGACATTTCAGCTGAATATTTAGCCCCCAATTTTATTTGCTTTCCTAGCCATGGCATGTTGATGTTTGGTTGATTCTTCAGTGGTTGTCAGATGTCAGACGAGAGCATGGAAGTTGCAGGTACAAAATGTATTTTTCCTGAGATGGTTAGGATATAGGACATCTGTCATAAACAAATGAGCACATCTATGTTTCTTCAATTCCAGATTAAAAGAAACATTGAGGTCCGGGTTTCATCCCTGTCTAGTGGATTTACGTCCTTGTAATTCTGGTGCCTTATTTAAATAGCAACATAAACCCAACACAGTGGGAATTAAATCCCATAGAATAAAGAGTAACTAAAAGTTTCATTATGTTGTGGAATAAGCATAACAAGCATCCACATGTATAATTTATTACCTATAGCGGGTAAGTACTTAACAACAGTCATAATAAACTCATTCTGTTCATTCATTTTTACATCTTAGCATACTGATTCAGACCTTAACTGAAAGTGAATATACAATCAATGTGAGGCTTTTTATGCAGGTTTAATAATGTAGGCCTGCCGAGGATCTTTAATTAAATAATTATTCTTTGTTCAATCAGAATAGATTGCTTCACTATAGGGATTGCAGGCAAGAACATGCAAAATCCACCCTGAACTGATCATATTTTAGCTGCTTACTGTAATCCTGAGTAGGTGATAATCTTTGTCACACAAAGCAGTGAGAGTGACCCAAAACCAATGAAAAAGTTGTAGTCAGATATTAAAAATGTAATGCCTAATTCTGAGATGATCAAAGAAAACCATGCTAAGGCACAGCTTGATGGTGCTATGAACAACATTTCAGCTGTCTGACAAATGGGAGAAGTGGATTTTCTAGTGTTCAGCTTCAACAGAACTGTGACCAAAATCAAAGCAAGCTAAGGTGCTCAGCATGGAATCAAGAAATCTGGTTATGGTTTTTTTTCATGGTAACCCCTGTATTCAAGAGGTGGCAAATGGAGCTGTTAAGAGGAGGTGCAATAAATTGCATGTTTTATGTACCTGCTGCGTGGGCCAGTTCCCATAAGAGGGTTTGCAGAGGCAGAGCAACCTTCTCATTTCTTCTGAGAGTTTTGGAGATGCAAAAGGTTTGTTAAGTGTGGGGGCTGCTGCTTCCAGCATCGCACAAGGCTGCCTTCAGATGGCCCCTGCTGCCGTGGCACGTCATTAATGCAGCTCACAGCAGCTGCACTGAGAGGACTTCAGTGTTTATTAGGGGAATATAATCATTTAAGCCTGAATAAGCTTCAAAGCTTTAATGTGGCTGTTTGGCCAACAGAAATGAGATGTAAATTTGTGCTGAATAGCCACTGATTACAGAAAGATGATTAATGCAAGGTTTAAAATTGATTTATGGTGCAGTTGTCAAGGCCTAAGCCATGAATGTAATATTGTCTCTATGAAAAGCTTTGGGTAGATTACAGACTAGGGAGCAGTGGCAAAATAATGTATTTGCTGGAGGGTCTGATGTGGTGTATGGGCCGTCTATAATCTAGTCAAATTTGGTAGATGCCTGAGAGGTTAGGCTTTGCCAGTGCAGCACGTGGATAATTGCATCGCTTTGCCTGAAATGTTAGAAAACTGAGAAGTTAAATCTGTTTTATTTTCATTAAATGCACTTTTTGATCAAGTGTTTTTTTCTCTTTTACTGGAAACTCTCAAACGTTTCCTCACTTTCAAGAAATTTTATATAGTCAATGATAAAGATTAAGAATTTAGTTGAGTTTGTGCAAATTTTTGCTCTTGTGTGCATTAAAAACAAGCCAAATGCTTTGTGTTATTTAAAGTGTAGTAAACATTTAAAAAATCTCCAAATAGATTTTGATTTATTTAAGTATTAGGACAGCATTAAAGTAGCAAGGAAAGCTTCCGTTCTTACTGCTTTTGCAAGTTGTTCTGTGAACCTCTTGGTATCATCAGATAATAAATAACATGAATAATATCCCAAAAGCTTTGAAAATTCAAGCATTTGGTTATAAACCTAAGATATATGTCGTACTGTGAGTCCTTCTGAAAGTCTGGCTCTGTCAGCCTTCCAGTATTAAACTGTTTGGTGTCAATACTGTTTGTTCTGGCCTTTGTTAAATTGCTCTGCAACGAGTGTTACATTAAGCAGTGAAAAATGATTTAATGGCATTGTGTTTCTTCATTGCCTCTTCCACACTCATCTCCATTGTCTTTCCCTCGATTGCTAGAGTGTGATTTGAAATGGATGTTTTAATTCAGATGTACAGAGAATTTCAAACCTTTACAAAAACAAACCTGTTGGAGGGGAGGTGTGGTTTCCAAATAACATATAGCTTTGTTCTGGGAAGAGGTCAGTGCAGGCTCTGACTAGGCATGCTGGAGAGGGCTGATGCTCCTTTTCATTTCAGTTGCACTAACCTCCATCTGGGTTCTCATTCCATTTGGATTCTGGTGCTGACATCTTTCACTGATCATGCAAATTACCAAAATCTGAGCTGAACTTCGGTCCCGTTTTCGTTTTTTTTCCCATTGTATCTTGGTGTGCAGCACTGAAAAGTCTAGGTGACTTTGTCTTGATGTATCTTCATTTTTCAATAACCTGAATTGTGCAGATCTCTGAGCAGATAATACATTTCATCATAAGCATGTACTGCAAATATTTTTTAAGGTTTAATTGTTCTTTCTTACTGGTTTGCTTGGGTGACACTTAGTATAGGAAATTGTTGCTTGTGTTTTGAGATGCTATCTCAGCTTTACAGAAATTTGTGTTGTTTCTCATATAGTCAGTGGTGCAGAGCAATGCAGGAACTGTCAGAACTTCTGCCTTGTATTACACCAGAGAGTTTTACTGAGAAATTATCCTGCACAGCCTGCTGCAGAAATGGAAGGTGTGGCAGCAAACTTTACATGTATATTTCAAACATAAAATAATATTGAAAAATTGGTCAAGTAGCAAATTCAAATATTTTAACTGTAGGAGCTGATGATTGGGAAGTTTTTCATGTAACTTTTAAGTGACTGTTATGTCTTCACATGTAGCACTCCTTGAGAGAAGCAGTTATGCTTTGTCTCACAGTTTCAATGTGGGGCTTTCCTGTTTGGTGTTTCCCCTCAGCTCTAGGCAGTGTGACTGTGTGAGAACTTTTATTGGCATTACTTCATGAAGGAGGAGGATTTCCAGCAGTTCTTACTGCACACAAGATGTTGAAACGTTGACCCAGGTGGAATGAAAAAGATCCAAAATACTGTAAGATGCAGAAGAATTCACCCAGATGCTTAAGCTCTCACTTCTAAAAATTGCATTTTGTTCAAAGCTGATTGCTGCTGCTGAGTATTGGAAGGTGCAATTGGCAGCAGTGGAGCTGGGATGGAGCATGGTGGTGCTGTGAACATTCACACAAGTCATTTTCAGTGTACTTGTTTTATATGGAGGCAGAACATTCCCCCATCATTGCTATTCCCCTCTCCTGCCCTTGGTCACAGTGCAAAGCCAAACATAAAGCCTTGGCATCGAGTGAAATTGAGGCATGTTAAATCTTGATGCAGTGGTGAGTAGCCTTTAACATGGAATAAGGCCCTTTTCCTCTCTTACATCTTTGTTGCCCTCATGTTGACAGGGGTCATCGGGAAGCACATCGGGCAGTGCCTGTAATATTGCTGCAGTGAGAATTTGCTCTTGATGGTGGGTTTGGGTTTTTTCGGAAAGGGGGTGGTAATGAAAGTGACTTTTGAAGTTTGTTTTCTGCTAGGCGAGTATTATATGTAGGATAGAGAATATGTGAGTGAGTGGTTAATACAGAGATGGCGAAAACAGCTCACTAGTCTGATGTGGCCCATCCTAAAAAAGATGCTTTAAACTTCCAGTTCATATCTCTTTGCAAATTGCTTCCCCCACTTATGTTTTAGTTCTTGAAAAATGATGCTTAGTTTCTGGCTGGGAAATCTCCTGCAATGAGGGAGGAAACTCACATTTGCTTCAGGTAATTAACTTCTGGATATTTTGAAGCTGTGTGTTAACTGGACTGTGCACCTTAGTGACCAGAGCGGCATTGTAAGAAACTGCAGGAAACTGCAATCCAGTAGTCAAATTAGAAGAGTAGCCCAAAAGTTATGGTATTCTTGTTTTGATTTTATTTTCCTCGTTGGAGAAATTGATGGGAATATGCCAAACCACTAGAAAATATTAAGTTCCTTCTTCAGAAACTCATCTTTCATTAGATCAGTTTTCTGCCCAAGTAGGGAGATGAATCAGATGCCCTCTATCCTCTGTTACCTGTTTGGGTTTTTTTGTTTGCTGAACTAGTAACTTCTGTCAGTAGGAATGTAGGTCTGCATGTATAAATGTCTCAGTTGTAAAACTGCCATCCAAATGAGACTTGAGCCTCGGATGGGGAGACTATTGGATGTATGGAAATGGGTAAGGTCCCAGGCAACAACTGCTTCTGGTATTTTAAAGGCAAACACTGTGCTGAATGTTGTTTGTGTTGAGTTCACTGCAGTTTCTTTTTGACACTGGCTCCTGCGCGTAAAATGAGTTGCAGAAACCCTAAAAACATGCTGAGACTGTGTAAGAATTGCTTCACCTTTTGCACGGTAAAAGTGGATGTTGATATCGGAAAATAAAAGTTTGTACAAGTAATAATTTTTTTTGTTGCTTGAAAGCTGAAATTTAAAACAGTGTGTTTGAGGTTCAAAGATCTAGTTTGGAATATTCTAGAACAGTTTTTCTTTTTTTTTTTTTCATATGCTCTCTATTTTGTTTGCAATTAAGAAAAGAAGATGGTAAAAACATGATTTGTGAGGCTGTCAAAATCACTGGTTTCTCCTTTACTGTTTGGTTTTGTGGTTTTTTCCTCCCTTCCCCTCTCTTTCTGACTTGATCCAAGCACATGAATTGCTTTGGTTTCCTGATTATTTTTATTTCAAACTTGTGATTTAGCGGAAAAATTCATGTGGCTCTAGTTGGTGTCCTACTGAATGGTGCAGGGCAGGAGAGGAGAGGGGAAAGCTGTCAGGCTGTTCCAGTGAGCAAGCATCCTGCCCCACAGCAGAATTTCAACTTTAAAACTAAGTTGTCACACTGGCACAAATGCTCCAAAAGCTCTGTTTTAGACAGTGTCCAGTGACCTGGTAGGGCGGGAAGAGGGCTGGACAAAGCCATTTTGATTCTTTTCTGTCTTCAGGTAGCACGTAATGGGCATCATTTATCCTGTAGATGTGAGCTGCTTGCCGTGTTTCTGCTCTGCACCTTGCACTGCTCCTTGCACTGCTCCTCTATTGGGAAGAGCAGACTGGCAAGCTTGTAGCATTGTTTCAGGTTAATGCATTAACAGCATGAAGTTCAATAAGGCAAAATGCAGGGTCCTGCAACCCCATGCAGTGCTACAGGCTGGGGGGGGGGGAGTGGCTTGAGAATTGTTTGGCAGAAAGAGACTTGGGGGTGCTTAATATGAGCCAACAGTGTGTCCAGGTGGCCGCGAAAGGCCAATGACCTGTATCAAGAACGGTGTGGCCAGCAGGACTAGGAAAGTGATCATCCCCCTGTACATGACATTGCTGAGGCCACGGCTCGAGTGCTGTGTTCATTTTTGGGCCCCTCACTTAAAAAAGGACATTGAGGCACTGGAGCAAGTCCAGTGAAGGACAGCAAGCACAAAATGTCTGGAACACACATTGTACAAAGAATGCCTGAGGTTGTTGGATTTATTTGGTCTTTAGAAGAGGCAGCTCAGGGGTGACCTCATGGCTCTTACACCTGCCTGACGGGGGGCTGTAGAGAGGTGGGGGATGGCCTCATCTGCCATGCCTGCAGTGAGAGGACTAGAGGGAATGGCCATAAGCTGAGACAGAGGAGGTTCAGAGTAGATATTAGGGAAAAAAAATTCACTGTTAGGGTGGTCAGGCATTGGAATAGGTTGCCCATGTCCAGTTGGAGTTACCATCCCTAGAGATGTTTAAGAGGTGTCTGAACCTGGCACTGGAAGATGTGGTTTATGGTTTAAGGGTTGCACTGGAGTACCAGGTTAATGATTGGAATCCACGATCTTAAAGTTCTCTTCCAACATCGATAATTCTATGATTTTTCTACTGCTTGGAAGTGGTTGGATCATTGTCCCTTGTTATGAGAGAGGACCAGGCTTCTCAAGTTCTCTGCCCAGGTGCTGGTGGATTCTGATGTGGTCGGTACATCATATAGGTTATTCATGTACCTCTTGCCAATGCCAGTGTTCCAGACAGAACTGTTTTTCTCCTGCCAGTCTTGAGGTCAGCATCATTGTAGAGGGGGATAAAAGTAACATGACTTTTGGGTACTTTGCATTTTGTGTTCTTGTTCTTTGAGCAAGTAAAACCCTTTTAATGAAGACTGAAACACCTCCAGCAAAAGCAGAGACTCTCCTTTAATCATACAGGTCCAGACTTGAAAATCTGAGCAATGCCAATATCACAGTGTGTGTTGATAAAACTGGAAATATTTGGTGGCAAGCTTTGAAGTAGTTGAACTTTGGGATTGGCCTATTTGTAAGTGATGTTTTGCAATAGGCAAGATAGTGACAGTCAGCATTATTCTACTAGCACAGCCCTGCAAAACATTCTGCAGTGCAGAAGAAAAGATGTGTGGTGCTCTTGCCTGGCTTTCACTAGAGATTTAGCCTTACATGACCTCACTGAAGTCGCTGAAACTGAGCAGAGGAGAGCCTGCTGCTTATTTGCTTTACCTTTGTGATATGATAGCAAGTGGAAATCAGCAGGCAGCTAAAAAAAAAGCCCCAAGTTTTTGGGTTTTGTGATGGAAGGAGAGCAGCAAAGGGAGAGAAGAAGCAGGCTTCAAGATAGAGTTGAGTAGCAGGAGGGGACATTTACATGGGAGCTAGGCTGGAGGCTATTGATTGGCAGCCAGGTCTTAACATCAGCTGCATAAAAGGAAATCAAAGAGTCTGCCCAAATATTGCCAGGATGAAAGACAGGATAAATAATACAGAGCTGAATGCCAGGCTGGTCTGCCCTTCTGGAAGGGGCATCAGGTGTCCCCTTTTAACTTGGCACTAGCTTCTCACCATGGTATCCTCTGCACCGTGTGTGCTCGTGATGGGTTTGACAGCAGTGTTTTGGGGTAAAATTGCCTTCCTGTTGGCAAAGTATGTGGAATATCCTTGATGCTTCCACATATTTAAAGCCTAGGCTCAGAGGTCTGTACCAGGCTTGCTGTTCTCTAAAAGAAAAAAGGGTAAGAATGCATAAATCCTTCTCCAGTTTTACATCTTTGTGCCAGCAGATACCTGAGATAACATGCATATGTTGCAGAACTCCATGTGGTGGGGTGAAAAAATTAAATAGGAGAGGATGAGGCTTCTCATACCCATGGAGCCTATGAAATAGGTAGTGTGAAGAGGAGCAAGTTACACAGCCCTTAGAGAGAGGGAATCCTCCTGGAAAAGTTTCAGGTAAGTCTTAGGAACACCTTTGCTTAATGCTCCCTTTCCCTCTTAAAATTTCTAGATTTTTTCTAAAGCCATAATTTTTCTTTTAGCAGTGCAAGGATGTGTGGAATCAGGAATGAGGCTTGAAATTTCCACACTGCCTTTAGTGGCTGTTAAAGAAAGTGAATGAGTTACTGAAGACCAGTAACAAAAATTCTTATTGCAAAAAACCCCCAAACCAAATAAACAAAAGCTCTGAAATTTTCATCCCTGCTGTCAGTATTTGTTTTTGGGGCAGCAGCCTTTCGCTGTGCTGTGGTAGCAAATTGCAGTCCTGGAATCCCGTAGATTAGAAACAAGCCTGAGTAGTAGACAGCTGGTGAATGTGTTCTAAAATTGTCTGTTTAACCCAAGGCTGCTTCACTGAATGCTTTTTTAATTCCTATATTTTTAGTTAGATGTGTGATTTCTTTGGCCTTTCTATAGGCAGACAGCCTGCATGAACTGCATGCTTCCTATTGATGGAACTGAGTGCAGTCTTTAATTTGCCAACAGTAGTGTGCTGGAAATTTCTTATTCAGAAATAGGTCTTCTATAAATGATTTAACATCAGGCCATTGAAATGCATTTCCATTTTCCTTCTTAGGGCTATTAAAGAGGTAGAGAAAACATTTACCATCAAATTAATGTTTGCATTTTTGTTTTAATCCCACAGATAGGGTTGATTTATACCTCAAAAATATGTGCTGTAGAGAGGAATTGTAACATTATGCAATTTTCCAGTTGTACTTAATTTCTTTTTCATGCCAATAACTTTGAGCTAGATGCTGTCTCTTTAATGTGGTGAGCTTTCTTTTTCATTAGCTGTAAGGTGCTGCATTTCAGCCTCTAGTTTGTATTTCTTTGTTGGTTGAAATACTTGTCTGAGGTCTGTAGTGGCTGGGAAGCTGGGACCAGGCAGAAAGTGCAGGGGCTCTTACTGCCATCTCCTCCTCGAGGAGGGGATGTAAATGCAGAAGGATGACAGTCTGCCTGCAGTCTCTGGGGGGAGGTAGACTCAGCTGAAGACAAAGAAATGGTGCACTCCTACATGCAGATAGGAGAGAAGAAGATTAAATGACAGAGCAGTGATTTTGCACAATACTGGCTGCTCTGATAAAATCTGGTTGACTTTCCCTTGAGGATTATACAGAGATAAGCAGCCTTAGCTCATTATTAGCACCTTCCCTTCCTCATGCTCTCTTACTTACTTGCTTTAGGTTTGATGGCAGGTGGTGATGGCAGGACTGATCTGGGGTCAGTACTGGAAGTGCAGCACATCCTGAAGCCTGAGATGTTAGGTCGTGTCCCATTTTTTGTAACTGAGATAGGACTCAAGCTCAGTTTTGGACCTTCCTCCTCGTGGTGTTTAGTGCTCTCAGTGCACGAAAGCAACCATTAGAATAATTGCATTTAGCTTTTGAACAAGTGAGCTTTGTACTCACTCCCATGAGCACAACTCTTGGCACAGTGGTGGAAATGAGCTTAACTTCATAACTTTGGAGAGCATGATCGAGCACAACTCCTGGCACAGTGGTGGAAATGAGTTTAACTTCATAACTTTGGAGAGCATGATGGTTGGGTCCTTGAAAATTGACCTGGCAAGTATGAAAAAAGTCAAGTTAGATCAGCAGTGATATTACTGCAACATCACAATCATTGTAAATGACAGTTCTGTGAAAGAAATAGACGTTAATGCAGTCTAAATGTTGTATGGAGTTACACTGTGTACCTCATGGCCATCCATACACATCTCCACTTGCTAAAACTGGTCTGAGCAACTTCCAGCCCTGAAATACTTTTCACCACTTCCTGCTGGAGGTTAACACTTCATATCAGCTGGTTGATGTGGGTGATTGTTCAAGTGATCCTCTGGCCTTCACCCAGAAAAAGGCTTCATATCAGCTGGTTGATGTGAGTGGTTGTTCAAATGATCCTCTGGCCTTCACCCAGAAAAAGCAGTTTTAAAGTCATTAGGTCTTTCCCAGGCTATATTGGGATGTGCTCACCTGTACCCTGGGCTGACTTGGCAGGGACCTCTGCTTGTGTTGGGGGAAGTGGAGAGATACTCTCCCTTTTCATCAAATAGAGAATCACCACCTTGATCAAAATAAGACTTCACCTTTATATAATGTTATGTTTGTCGTGGTTTAACCCCAGTCAGCAACTAAGCACCACACAGCCACTCGCTCATTCCTCCCAAGTCAGTGAGTGAGCAAATCAGAAGGGTAAAAGTGAGAAAACTTAGGAGTTGAGATAAAGACTCTAAAAGAGGTAAAGCAAAAGCTGTGCACACAAGCAAAGCAAACCGAGGAATTCCTTTACCAGGTCCCATGGGCAGGCAATCAGCTATGTCCAGGAAAGCAGGGCTCCATCATGCACAGTGGTGACTTGGAAGAAAAATGCCTTCACTCTGATTGTTCTCCCCTCCTTCTTCCCTCAGATTTTGATTGCTGAACGTGATGCCATATGAGCTAGAACATCCTTTGTTGAGTTGGGGTCAACTGTTATGGCTGTGACCCCTCCCAACTTGTGCACTCCCATCTCCCTTGCTTGTGGGGTGCTGTGAGAGGCAGAAAAAGCCTTGACTTTGTGTAAGCACTGCTCAGCAGTAATGAAAATTATTCCTCTTTTATTCAGCACAAAGGCAAACCATGGTCCCATACTAGCTACTCTGGAGTAAATTAATGCTACCCCAGCCCAAACTGGCGTATTTTCCCCTCCTTATTCCATACCATTTACATCGTGCTATCCACACTGTCCAATACAACCTCATTAACCAACCCCCATCCCATCCTTTGATATAATACAGGTATCATTCCCTTAGATTATAAACCACCCACGTAAACTGGCTTTAAATGTCCACAAAATGTCCATTGTTTCGGTCTAGTCCATGGCTTTGGGCTCCATCTGTTATGCTGGTCATTCAGGATGGGAGAGGTGGTGTGTTGCATGGAGTTGTTGGACAACAATAGTATGTCCAGTATACTTCCAGCAGTATGTCGATTTGATGGAAGGCAGGAGGGCTCTGCAGA
>NW_008676391.1:0-268 GCF_000695815.1 Acanthisitta chloris
CTGCCGCCAGGGAGGAGCGAGGAGGAGGCTATGCCACCCCCCAGGGCAGGGAGGAGCGCCCAGCCTGGCAACCCCCTGCCCAGCCCCAGCCCCAGGCTGCCCCGCAGCGCCAGCAGCCCAAGGAGGAGGAGGAGGAGGATGCCAACAGCTACGACTCGGATGAAGGCAGTAAGTACCCAGGGCAGGTAGAAGGGAGGGAGCTGTTTCTTTGGGAAATTTTGGCTGTTGGGGTGGTAGTTGCTGGGGGAGCATCACTCACATCCTAAAG
>NW_008676391.1:285-11778 GCF_000695815.1 Acanthisitta chloris
TGCTTCCCTGCAGGGCTCGGAGTTGGGATTCACAGGCTGTTCAGGTTGAGCATCCTGGGTGGGAGGAGCTGCTCAGGGCCAGGAGCAGGTGCTTGGGTAGGAGCAGCTGGACACAGCTGAGATTCTGTGCCTACTCTTCATTCCAGTGATATTCTGCTCATGAGCACATTAAGACAAGCCTGAGCTGGTTTCCAGCAGGTCAAAATGGGGGGAATTCTGAGCCCCAGCCTGGACAGGAGATGCTGTCCCTGAGCTGGAACATCTTCTCAGCAGTCCAGGGTGGCATTCATGGGAGAAGGGTCTGTAGGGTTTCTCCTCCTTTGCCTGGTGAATATTGCAGTCACCTCCAAAGCCCCAGACTGCCCTCCCTGGGCTGTCTCTCCTCGGTGAAGCTTTGCTGCCCAGAGCTCATGAATCCAGCTGGATTTGGGGCATTTGGCTGATGCCAGCACAGCTTCACATGCATTAAACAGCTTTTACGTTTGACCTGCAAATCTTTCTAATTATTACTAATCAGGGGCTGATTAAATGCAGTTATTGGCTGAGATTTTAACGAGGTTCTGTTTCCAATTCCTCCCTCCTCACTGTCAGCCACGCTGGGAGCACTGGAGTTCAGCCTGCTCTATGACCAGGAGAACAGCTCCCTGCACTGCACCCTCATCAAGGCCAAGGTTAGTGCTCTTTTTACCCTTTCTTCCCCCAGTTTCAGTCCATCTGGCTCCCAGCTGCCCTGGGGTGATGGGATGGGAGCCACGTGGCTGCTGGCAGAGGCTGCTCCTCTGGGAGATCTAGCCTGAAACTGCTGGAACAGCTGCTCCTGGCTGAGTAGGGTTGGGAGAGTTTTTCCTTGCCTGTTGTTTTCTGTGAGGGTGGTGAGACACCAGGACAAGCTTCCCCAAAAAGCTGTGACTGCTCCATCCCTGGGAGTGTTCCAGGCCAGGTTGGATGGGGCTTGGAGCAACCTGGGGTAGTGGAAGGTGTCCCTGCCCATGGCAGAGGGTGGAACTTGGTGATCTTTGAGGTCTCTTCCAACCCAAAGCACCCTGTGTTTCTAGAATTCTATGATTTTTCTGGAGTGGGTCTGATGTTTCAGCACACTGTGACACCCACCTGAGCTCAGGGCAGAGAATGAGGCTCTGGAACACATTTTCTCTTCACTGAGTAACTTTGTGGGCAGCTTTTTCCTCTTCCTTGGCTCTGCTGGAGGAGGATTCATGTGCTGTGTTTCCTTTATCATCCTTTAGGGCTTAAAACCGATGGACTCCAATGGCCTGGCAGATCCTTATGTCAAGCTGCACCTCCTGCCTGGAGCCAGCAAGGTGAGGCTTTGCATTTTGGTGCCTTTTGAGCTGGGGATGGAGCAGAGGCTTCTCAAAGCCCCCTCAGGCCCCTTCCTTGCATCAGATTTCCCCCTCCCTGATTTCTCTGCTCGCTGCTGCTGTTTTGCCCTGGGGATATCTCTGAACAGTGATGATGCTCACAGATGCTCTCCCTGACCCGAGGAACAGCTTATCCTGCAGGCAGGAATTTGCTCAGGGATGAAGGGAAGCTCTAGAGGAGACAACACTGTTAATGCATCACAAAACATCTGACCAAACATCTAATCATTGCCAGGGTTTGAGCTGTCCGTTTGCTTTGGAGCTGCAGCATGTTCTTGTTAGAGCTGGAAGAGAGAGCTATTGAGGCAACTCTGGCTCCAGCATGGAAATCCCTGGAAATTTCCCTCCCCAAACCCAGCAAAGCTGATCTTGGTGGGGAAACCTTGGAGGAAGGGATGGCCACCACTGACCCAGTGCCCAGGGGGTGCTGGTTCCTTACTCAGGGGCTGCAAAGCTTTTCCCTGCAGCAGAATTTTGCTCAGAGGATCTCAGTGTGAAACAAGGGGAAAACTGAGAATAAAATCATTGGGTTGATATCTACAGGTTTGCTTTATGCAATTTTTGGTCTTGTGCAGAGTAAATCAAAGTGCTGTGATCCTTTGATTTCTGTTGCTCTCATTTGCTTGTGTTTCTTTTCTTTTGCCCATTTTTTTTGTGCCAGACACATGACCCAAGGGCCAGAGCATCTTGATTCCTCAGCTCTCACCTCCTTTAGACCATGAGAGTCATGGCCTGAGCCTGCACAGCCTGCTCTGTGCTTCTTCTTCCATATACAAGTGTTCTTGAGGGAATAGACCCTGTGGAGTGACCAAAACCAGGCAGTGAAAGCTGCCCTGGCCACCAAGTGTCACTGAGTCCCTGTTGCTTGCCTGAAGGTCCATCTTGTTGGGTTGGTGATGCTCACCACGGCAACCAAACCACCTCTTGTGAGCCAGATGTGATGGAACAGCTCTTCTAGGAGCTGGAATTTAGGTGGGGAGGAGCTCAGGGGAGTAATGACTCTGTTTTGACACCACAGTCAAACAAGCTGAGGACGAAGACGCTGCGCAACACACGTAACCCTGTGTGGAACGAGACCCTGGTGTACCACGGCATCACAGATGAGGACATGCAAAGGAAAACCCTCAGGCAAGTGGAGGAGCCTCAGTGTCCCACAGAGGGGTGGGATGGAGGCTGCAGAGCTCCTTGCATGGAGCATCACAACCAGCCTCCCTCGGGAGAGCACTGGCAGCACAGTGCAGGGGGTGATGGAGCACCTGGAAATGCTTTTGGTTAAGATCAACATGAACATTTGATTTGGATTGTCCCATAAAGAGAAGAAAGAAAGTAATTTTGGCCCTGTCATGTAAGGAATTATTGGTATTACTATGATTCCTATCAGCGTAGAGATGTGTATGTTGTGTCTGTGCTGATTTGACAACATCCACCAAAATATTTAGGTGTCATTTAAATCTATCTCAAATTTTTTGGCATTTCTTTCCTACAGGAAACTTCCACCTGTTGATTTCTTGCTCATTCACAGAGCAGATATTAAAAATGTTGATTTTTTTTTTATTTTTTTTTTTGGGCAAACTGGAGTTTTTCTCCCTGCTTTTGGTCAGAGGAGAGATGGATGGAGGGTGGTTTTGGGGGGGCTTTGCTTTACCTACCCCCCATAAAAGTGCCCCTACAGGGATAGGTTTGGCTCTGGAGTCGTTCTGGTTGATGTTCACCTTTTCCTCTTCCCTTCAGGATCTCTGTGTGTGACGAAGACAAATTTGGCCACAATGAGTTTATTGGAGAAACTAGAGTTGCCTTGAAAAAAATCAAAGCCAATCAGAAAAAGAACTTCAACATCTGCCTGGAGAGAGTAATACCAGTGAGTTCCTGTGACATTCCCTTCTGCTGCTGGTCCTGTTTGGCTTGCAAACAAATGGAATGGGAGGGAGAGAGGGATAGGCTTGGGGCTGGAACCAGCCAGGAGCTGGAGGTGCCCAACTTCACTGGCATCTTTAGGACTTGGATTCCCACCCATATCTGGTCTGATGTGATACACTGAGGCCAGGAAAGGAGAGTAGTGGGAATCCCTGGGGAGTGACTCTAGGGGCCTCTCCTGCTGGTGTTGCCAACCCATGCTGATGGGTGTTGCTGGAGCAGAGGGCAGGTAGCTCCATCCCTGAGCTCTGCTCCCCAGTGTGGAACCTGCTGAGGTGGAGGTTGATGGAGCAGATGGACATACCTGAGTCCCCTCCACTCTGGAGTCCAGTGAACGAGCTGAGCTGAGCACCAGAGGATGCTTTTCCCATGGGATGGTGCCTCTCCCATCTGCAGTCACTCATGGCAGTCTCTTTTTCCCTTTCCCACCCAAGATGAAGCGCACTGGAACCACTGGCGCATCCCGTGGGATGGCTCTGTATGAAGAGGAGGTAAGTCCATGCTCCATGCATGTTTCACCCATCATCTCTTGTGGACAAGCCCCTTTTCCCACCCCTCATGGAGACACAAGTTTTCCTCATATCCATCTTGTCCCTTCTGCTCTCTCACTGAGTTTTCCTTGCTCAGCCTTCCTGTCCCCATCTCTGGTTGCTTCCTCTTGCAGGTAGATCGTGGTGGGGACGTGGAGGAGCGTGGCAAGATCCTGGTGTCCCTGATGTACAGCACACAGCAGGGTGGGCTGATCGTGGGCATCGTTCGCTGCGTGCACTTGGCAGCCATGGATGCCAACGGATACTCAGATCCCTTCGTCAAGCTGTGAGTGAGGCTGGGCATGGCTCAGGGCAGTAACACGAGGTGCTGGAGCCACCCACTGTCCATAGGAATTAGCTGGTGGGTTGGCAACTCCTTCCAAAAGCCTTGGAGACCTTGTGCAGGAAGGAGCTGTCCACCAGCAATGCCTTGTGCCCGTTGTGGCTGAAGCTTGGTGAGGTTGACCCAACCCTTTGGGTTCATCACTCCCCATAGGACCCCAAAAGATCAGACCCAGTGTCCACCTCATGTAGAATCATTAAGTTTGGAAAAGACTTCCAAGACCATCAAGTCCAACCTTTGAATCAACACCTCATGCCTGCAGAGCTGCAGGACATGAGTTCCTTCTCTCCATCTCTGACCCACCAGGGCCTTGGTGTCTTGGTGTCCCTCCATGCCCCACAAGCCCATGAGCTGCTTGTAGCTGGGAGCCCAGGATTGCTGTGCTGTCTCTGGCTGTTGTGTGGCTCCCAGGAATGTGGGGAATTAAGATGTTTTAACTTCAACCTCATAAGGTGTGACACGGAGAGGACCCTGCAGCCATTCCTGGTGCACTTACCATTCCTGTTCTCTCTTTGCCTGCAGAGAAAACCTCTGTTCTTCCTAAAACACATTCAATAACTCTCATGTTGAACATTTTGCACATCTCTTTGTAGCTGAGTTGTTCTGAGCAGTTTTCCTCCTCAGTCTCTTGTTATCTTCCATTCCCACTAGGGGAAGATGTTGGATTTCCATTTTAAAATCAACTTCCAACATAGATCTATTCAATCCCAACTCTACCATTGGGTTCTGGGTCTATAGCTTTTCCCATGTCCTCTAGAAGGTGAGAAGGGGGATTTGCCTTAAGGAAATATCTTCAGTGCCTTTTTTTTCTAGCCCCAAAACTCATTTTTTAAAGCTTTTTTTAGCTCCCACTGTTTTTCCACTTGAGTTTTGAGCTGTTTTCTCTTGCCCCCAGTTGCCTGAAACCTGACATGGGCAAAAAGGCCAAGCACAAGACACAGATTAAGAAGAAAACATTGAATCCTGAGTTTAATGAGGTATGGATAGATCTCTTGTCTTTAGAGTATTACATCAGTTTAGCTAATTACAGTGCTGAGGTGGAAGACAAACTCTCCAAGGTTTGGTTCCTTGCTCAGGTTCCTTTTCTGCTTCTGCAGCCAGGATTATTTTGGGAATGGCTTTGCCAAGGGAGCAGGCAGCACTGGGCACCCCAAAACTTCCCTGCTGCTGGTGCTGCCCACTGTGTCACCCCAGTTGGGGGTGTGGGTGGGATGAGCATCCCCAGGGTCCCACCACTGATGCTGCTTTGATGGGACACCTGGAATGGCTCATGTTGGTACAAGAGGTGAGCTCAGCTCATGGGTTTGGGCAGTGTGCTGTGATCCTGGGAGGAGACACGCCCCAGGAAGGAGCATTTTCCCTTCATTAAGTACATTTTAACTCTTCCCTCACTGGATTTCCAGTCCAGGCTGTACAGAGGTCCCATGCAATCCCTTCACTGCAGTTTCAGGATGTGCTTTCCTGGGTTGCTTAGGGTGATGAGTGTTTTCTCCTCCTGCAGGAGTTCTTCTATGACATAAAACACAATGATCTGGCTAAGAAGTCACTGGACATTTCCGTGTGGGATTACGACATCGGAAAGTCGAATGACTACATTGGTGAGCTGAAAGTCTCTGTGCTCTGGGGGACAGTTCTGGTGCCTGATACAGTGTGTTCTCTATGGGAGGGGTGTGTAGGTCACCTGCCCTGTGAAGAACCCCAAGTAGGACCATGCAGGTTGGTTGGGGCCATTGTAACAGGTCATCACATAGAGTGCACCCACTGCACTGCCCCATCCCCACCATCCTGGGAGGTCTTCTGGGCAGGCAGAGCATCTCTAGGTGTTTCCATGAGAATTTTTGATCCAGGAAGTTGGAAAAAACCCTGCAGGTGTGAGGTTAGTCCCCATGAAAGGATGTGGAACATCAGCATGACCCCTGACTACGATGTCTTCTCTTGTCCCTCCCTCCCAGGTGGATGTCAGCTCGGCATCACGGCCAAGGGGGAACGCTTGAAACACTGGTATGAATGTTTGAAGAACAAGGACAAGAAGATCGAGCGCTGGCACACCCTGCAGAACGAGAACCACGTTGCCAGTGATTAAAGGGAGCTGCTGCCTGACCCATCCTCTGCCAAGCCCCTGTAGGTCTCTGATGTCTGTCTTCCAGCGCAGCCATGCCTTGCTACACGCCTCCAGCCCCAGGGCAGCGATGCTCTCCTGCCTCCTCCATCCTCACCTCCACCTGGAAACCACCCCAGATCTTTTCTATTCTCTTCCTTTACGTTTTTGGGGGAGGGAGGTCATTGAGTTCCCCTGGTGTGTAACTTTGTCAAGCAATAGTTCCCCTCTGACCGTCCCTCCCTCTCCCACTCGTCTCACGCGCTCCGGCCGTGTGCGTGATGCTCCGTGTTCCTCCTGCCTCCTCCTGCTCCAGCGTCTCCCAGTGGGATGCACAGCCACTGGCACAGCTGTGCTCCTGTCTGGCATCAGGGGGTAGAGCACTGGTGTCAGAGCATATCAGCCTGTTCTGCTTGTGTGATCTCGATACCTCAGCAGCTCTTTGGCTTTGGTGTGGGTCGTCACCGTCGCCTGGTTGTCTGTGTTGTCGTGGTTAGGCTAAAGTGTCACCGATGTTATCCTGCGAGTCCTGCTTGAGCTTTACTTCTGGTTTGGTCCACTTGAGCAATATTGTGGCACATCCTTTGCTGAGAAGATCCACCACTAACACAATAACAGTAAGGAGGGGCCGGGAGCTGCTCTGTGCTCGCAGGGGAGCAGGTTTGGGTTGGTTCGTGTCGTTTCCAGCTGCCACGTGCGGTTCCTCTCACCCCAGGAACTCGCACGCTCTGTGCTGTAGGAGCCCACCCGTGTTTTAAGGTTGTGACTACCTCCTCTTCACCTCTGAGCTGTGTAGTAGTGACTAGCTGAGCCCTGAGGGCAGTCCCTGGGCCCCTCAGACCACCTGTCCTGCTCCTGAGCAGGAGGGAAGCCGAGGGAGATAATTCTCCCCACCAACTCGTGATGTGTACAAGGATTATTGTTTTAAAATACCACATCTCCTGAAATTAGCTGGAACAGTTAGAAGTCTTCCAAACTTTGGTTGGTTTTGGTTTTGGTTTAGTTTGTTTGTTCCAAATCTGCACAGATCCAGTGTCTTCAGCCTGTGCTTGAACCATCGCCTGGGGCTGTTCGTGCTGTCCTGGATAGCAGGAGAGTGAAGACACTCTCAGGCTGGTGCTGGTCAGGTTTGGTACCATTCACTGGCTCTGGAACAACCTCAAGCATAGCAATGTTGATAGTAGCACCATAAGCACTATGGAATATCTTGTCAGTTGGCTACACACTGAGCATGTTGTACGAAACCTCAACCCTTCGGTCCATGACTCCCTGTGCAACAGCTGCTGCAGTTTGCTGCTCTGCTGTCCTGTGCCCTGGGCAGCTCTTTCCTTTGAGTTAGATGAGTTGTTTTCTTGATATTTACTTTAAATTATCTTTTTCCCCCAGCAGAACTTGCTCTGGGTGCTGACATATCATGAGCATCCCCATAGCTGTGTGCTGAGCGATGTTATGTCATGGGTGACACCAACCCCTGGGTGCTGAGGGATGTTAACCACCTCAGGGTGACACCAACTCCTGGGTGCTGAGGGATGCTGCTCTGCTCGCTGAGGGATGCTGCTCCTGCAGAGCAGCCCAGCCTCACATCCAAGGAGATCTGTGTTGCCTCCCACAACTCTGGACTCCTCACCCTTGGGCCATCAGGTGGGGAAAGCCAACCTCAACCACCTGGTCCACCCAGAGCTGGGAGACCTCTTCCATCACTCCAGCCTCCATCCTGTGGCTCAGCTTGTGGCCTGATGCACAGAGGAGTGTAATGGAAGAGGATACCTTCAGAAGTTTCCCCTTTTTTCATGCAGTTCTTGACTCTGTGCCAGGAAGAGTGACATCCCAGAGCCTCTGAGCCACACTGCCCAGGCCCCAGACTGAAACAACCTTGTTCTTTCAGCTGGTTTCCCTCTGTGTCCTGTGCAGCTGTGCTGAAACCTCTCTGCTCTGGCCTCAGGTGGTTCAGTGTGGGATGGTTGGACTTCAGGATCACTAGTTGGACTCGATCTTAGAGGTCTTTTCCAGCCTTAGCCATTCTATGCTGCCACCATCCCTTCTGGAGTGCTGGACCTGGCCAAATCCTCCCTGTTCATCTCTGAGCAGCAGTTGGGCATGGAGATATGCTAGGGAAATGTGTGGCTGAGGGTAAAATTCCCTTTCCAAAGTAATATTTGAGCAATTCCTTAGTTTCTCCCAGCCCTGCAGCAGCTCAACCTCCTCTGGATGTGCAGAACAGCTCACTCAAGGTTGCTGTTCCTCCACCCTGTATTGCCATTCTCTGTTCAGCCTGCTCTCCCCTTGGACAAAAGGTACTCAAATCATCTCTTTGCACCCACAAAAACAATCAAGTGCAACTTGCCAATCTCCTGAGTATTGTGCAAACCACAGTCCTGGTCTCTACCACCTTCTCTTCTCAGTTTGGGTTTTTTTTTCTGATGGTAATTTATGCCCTGAATGACTTGTTTTTGTTGTAAATAAAGCATGCACATATGGATTGGGAATGGTGAAAAACTTAAAAACCCCAGAAAAATAAAAGCCTCTTCTACTGCTGTTTGCATTCAGAGTCGCATGCAGTGATTTTACAGCAAAATATCAGTTGACAACTATTAAGAGAAACAGAAAATGTTACACAGGAACTAGAAATACTCCAGTCTTCCGCTGCATGCAGCACAACATCCTCTCTTGGTGTGGTATCTAATAAAGTGAGACTATTGGAAAAGAAAAAAACCCATGTTTTTTTGGCTTCTTTCATTGCCTGTAGGAATAGGAGCCCTGAGGGCTCAGAGGGATGGGCAGAGAGCTTGGTTTGGGAGTTTGTGGTGGGCTTGGGGGTGCTGAGATGGTGTTGAAGATGTTGAGGATTTTGGGGTGGTGGGTGCAACCCATTCTGTAGTGAAGAGGTCCCTTGTTGAGGGTTTTGTTCGAGCATGGCTGGCAGAGAGAGGCCGTGGTCAGCTACAAGTGGTAGAGCAGTGATTTTCCCCTAAGACAAAAACAAGGGCGGAGGCCACGGTTTTCAGGGAGAAATGAACAACACCAGGGGATAGAGACGAGCTCTGCCTGGTTTCGTTGCTACAAATAGAAACGGGGGCTCCACAACGTCTGGGATGGGGGAAAAACAAGGGGCTGCACCGGCCTGGAGCGGGTAACCAATGCTGAGCTCCACTTTTGCAATATGGATGAGGCTCATTATCGTTTCTATATAACCTGTTACCAATGTTTCAATCAAGGAGTTTTGCTGGCCCATGAGGGTGGACATTTCTCCCGTCTGCCACAAGTGGTGACCCCGACGTGATACTGGGCTGGACTACCACGGTGGAACGACGACTGGTTCGGGTCCCTTTTTGCGCCCGGGGATGGCTCAAAGCGCAGGCAAGAGGTGCCGGAGCTCCAGGTGACCGTCCAGAGCAGAAGGGGCAGGTCAAAGATGTAGATCTTCAAAAAGATCTCCCGAAGTTTTTAAGTCTTGGGTATAGTAAGGGGTTGTTGATCCACCCGCATACTGTTCAGGAATTAACTGAGTGGCGTCAATTTGGGGACAAACTTTGGGAACTTCATTTGGCGGGTGATAAATCGGCGATTAAAATGTGGAAAAAATTGGAAACTTTGATGGCAATTGCGAGCTACAGTCAGTCAGTTTGGAGTTCCTAGTGAGCCGGTGAAACAGAGGTTAGATTCTATTTGGAGGAGCCATGTGTTGCTGCCAGCGGATTGTCGAAGTAGAGCAAAGTTAATATTTTCACAGCATCGACAGTTATTGTTTAACGCGCATTGGCAAGCTATGGTCGCGGAGTGTGTTGCTTTCCAGAGACAGCCAGGAGATCCATTCTTAAATGTGATGGTAGATGAATGGATGGGTCTAGGTCCATATCAGCGAGTCGAGGCGCAGGTTTTGATAGGAGCAGACAAATGCAGAGAGGCTATGAGATTGGTTCGAGCGGCTATTGATGAGGTAAAAGATCCCGGGGCGGTGCCAGCGTATATGAGTCTCAGGGAAGAGATGAGTCGTTGGGCTCCTTTGTTGATAAGTTGGCTTCAGCTATTCAAAAGGCAGGTGTGTCTGAGTTTATGCATGGGATGTTACTAAGGCAGTGTGTGCTCCAGAATTGTAATCAAGCCACCCGTAATGTTATTACCTCATTGGGGGCACACTGGACCATAGCAGAAGCTTTGGAAAAGGTAGCATCAGTGCCCACGGGGCCACAGGCATTTATAGTTGATGCAATTAAGCAACTAGCTGTAGGGCTACAGGAGCAGGCAAAAGCTGCTCAAACCCAAGCGCTGGCTGCTCTTGCACCCTGCAGCCCTTCAAGTGTCACCCGCAGTGAGCCGGCCAAGTTCAGCCGGAGGCTCTGCACGCTGTTCCCGGTCTTTTCTTGGACTGTTTATTTTGCCTGGTGTTATTGATGTGGACTTGGAGGGAGAGATGATGATTATGGCTCACGCTCCTTTTCCGCCTTTGCGTATTACTAAAGGGCAGAGGATCGCGCAATGAGTACCTTTGGAACAAATGACAAAGGACTTTGTAACATCACAATTGGGCTCTTAGAAAAGACCGGGGTTTTGGCTCTACAGGCGGGCTCGCCCCTTTTATTGGTTACCTCGAGTGATAATTGAATATCAAGGACAAAAGAGAACCTTTACTGGACTATTGGATACAGGAGCGGACTGTAGTATTACCAGTCCTCGTCACTGTCGGCAGCCTGGCCTTTCCAGCCAGCAGCTGCCACCCTCAGCGGAGTCGGGGGGTTAACTTTGGCCAGCCGATCCCCCCGGTGCAGGTTACCCTGGACGGCCAGCAGCTTGCTGCGGGTTTTTCTGTGCTTGAGCTGCCACCTCCTGTGCAATGTTTAATTGGCAGGGACCACTAAATGTGGTAACAGATTCGCTGTATGTAGCAGGAGTGGCAAATAGAATTGAGGATGCATCTATCAAAGAAGTGCAAAACCAAAGACTCTTGGAATTGTTAATTCGGTTAAAAAGGGCAACCAGAATAAGGGAACATGCTTATGCCATAATTGAGATTAGAAATCCTAAATGGGAAATAGGACTAGGAGAGGGCAACGCCAGGGCAGACAAATTAGTCTCTGTAATCCAGGAAACATCCTTTTCAAGACAGAAGTTAACTAGAGAAGCTCACTCCATGTTTCACCAAAATGCAAAAGGTCTTAGTCGGGAATTTAAGATTCCCTTCGCGGAAGCAAAGGCTCTGGTCCAAGCCTGTCCTATCTGTAGTCATCATAA
>NW_008676392.1:0-29981 GCF_000695815.1 Acanthisitta chloris
GCCAGCGGCCGGACTGCTCCTCCCGGGGCAGGGGCCCACCGGGGCAAGGGGTGCAGTCCCTGGAGCGCAGCGCCCGCTGCCCCGGGGCTCCTGCCGCAGGGATCACACCATTCCAGCCAACCTTCTGTCCGCGCTCGTGGCTTTCCTGGGCTCCAGGGGCTCATCCAGCACAAAGCAATGCCTGTCACAATGTCTTCTCCACATGTGCTTTCAAAACTGAGGCTTACAGTTCGTATTTATGTATCAAAGTATATTTTTAATAATTCAGATATATAATTTAAGCATGTTGAGCATAAAATGCACTGTAAGCAATTTGACCGTGTGTTTGACAGAATATACTCTCCATAATTGTCACTAGTTTGGATTTCTTTACATATTTGGTGCAAAATCATAGAATCATTAAGTCGGGATAGACCTTTAAGAGCGTTAAGTCCAATTGTTGACCCAACATCACTGTGTTCCCTGCTAAACCATGTCCCCAGGTGCCACAACCACATGCCTTTTGAACTCTTCCAGGGCCTTCCATTCCCCTAGGCAGCAGTTAAAGCCTAGCCACCGTTTTAGTGAAGAAAGTTTTCCTAATATCAAGTCTAAACCTCCCCTGATGCAATTTGGGGCCATTTCCTCTTGTCCTATCACTTCTTAACTGGGAGAAGAGACCGACCCCCACCTCACTACACCTCTCTTTCAGGTAGGAGAGTATCTTCTGTTGGCATGAGCTGTCAGCCGTGTCAGCAGAGCACTGCTGTAACCCTACCCACGGTGACACCCAGAATAAACAAACCTGCAGACCTTCAGAGCTTTTTTTAAAGAACAGATGACACCACCAAGACGATCAGTACAGATTTTGTTGTCTTTCTAAAGCACTTAATGTGATCAGAGAATTAAAATTTCAGCAAGTCACTTAATGATGGCCGAGCAGCAAATATTGTAACGCCTAGATTAGGTTTCTTCCAGTTTCATAGTTATAGGTGGAACAGTTCTGGTGATACACGAGTTCTGAGGCATTCTTCTTTAGCTTGTGTGATCAACTATATTTATTATCAGCAGTGAGGTCACTGTAATTTTCAATAAATGGTGACTTGCTGATTTATATCAGAAGATCCATACAGCAGTAAACAATACCATTTACATTTAATTAGTTTTATTGAACCAAAGGCAATTTTATTTGTAATGAACTACATGTTATGATTAAGAATGTATTTTAATGATCTTTAAGTAAGGTGAACAAATGTTGCCCTTGACCTAACAGAGGAGATTTTTCTATGTTATTGATAAGTTTATGATGATTTTTAAATTGTGAAATGCACAAGAGAACATTTTCATTATTATACCATCGTCAAGTCATTTTCTGACTTTGTGTAGAAGGATGAAATGCATTCTTCTGAATTACTATTTTCAAGTTTGAGATAATTAAATGCATATCAATCTTCTGAGGAAAGTCACATTCACTGTTGTGTAAGAATAATTTTTATTAATTAAGATTCAAGTCTTTCATGTAGTTTTTTTAATCAAGAACTGTTACAATCCCCACCAGAATGCAGTTTTTATCCTTCAGTAAGAAAATAACTGAGGTCATTTGCCCTTACTGTATCCTAAAAGCAAAGTAATTTTAGATGTAGAATACTGTTTCCATTGAAGGTATCGGTAGAATTATTTGGCTTCAATGAACCATCACTTCAGTGCTTGTAGTATGAAAATAGTTCTTTACTGAAGCTGAGCCTCACAAAGATCAAGTCCCTCATTAATAAAATGTTGTCGTCTTGTAAAAAAACCCCATCACATTCTCTGTTTAAGGTAATTTCCCTTCTCCTTGCTTTTATATAGGGGAAAGCAATGACATGATCAGGTAAATTTTTCTTGCCTAGTGAGCAGAAATTGTATTTTCATGTACTGTTGTGTACAAATCTTACTGTCTTCTTGTTAAATTCACCCTCATGACTTCTTTCAAGACATTGAGATGAGAAATGCGGAACTTTTACTGCTGGAAGAGCAGCACTTGGTGAAGAAGCATCTTTGTATTATTGTAGTAATCTTTACTGTTTGCTGAATGCAGTTTCTATGTAATTTGTCTTCTGTAACTGTATCATACTTCGGATTTTTCTTTCTTTACCCTGTATTATAAAACCTCAGCTACTGTACTTTATTGGCTTGGGAATAATGTCCATTTGGAGTACAGAGCACTTGGCTAAAGAAAAAAACAGCCCTTAACTCTTTTCTTTACCCTGGTAATGAAAGGAAACAGTTCAGAAATCTACTAAGCATGTGTAATATGCTTTTGTCTCTCTTTCTGCTACCCATGAATGAAATGTGGATGAACTACCACCCTAGATTTCATTCAGATCATAGGTTTTTCTTATATTAGTTTTAGGAAAACAAGCCCATACACTTCTGGAATACTCTGCCAGTTCTACTTTGTGGCATTCCAGAGTAATGCTACAAATGTGCAGGGAATGTGCAGATCTCTAGTTTTCAGAAAAATAAGTAAACTTGCTTCGGAGCTGAAATTCAAATAGGGGAAAAAGGAAAACATTAAAGTTTAGGTATTAAATCAGAAATACAAAAGGGTAACTCAAAAAAAAGCGCAAAGGAATATGGTAGGTAGAAAATTTTACATTTGAAATGTAACAAAGACCATCACAGTGGAAGAAAACAGAAAGATTAGAAACCAGGAAAAATATATTAGTGTATAAATGCCAGTGCTCTTAAAAAGGTGGATATTTATGCTATCTTTTATTCTAATGTTGCTTCCCACTAAGGCGTTCTTTGAAAAGAGAGAAGTTGGCACATTTCACTAGCAGTTTTTATTGTGTATATGTGTGTGGTATTAGTTTTCTTCTGTGCTATCCACTACTGAGAGACTCTTTATTTTTCTTTGCATAATAAAGCACATAATAGCCTGGATTAGCTAAATTGTAGGTGATAACAGATTGGAAAGAAGTGAATGATGAAGATATAGGACACCACATGTGTATTAGTTTCATATGAATTATTTCTCGTGAACCTGTTGAAAGTAGGTTGGAAGAACAAGGATGCAATGAATGAACTTCATGTGAAAGACTATAATAAATGGCTAGTGGTTTAAGCTAATTTGTGAGATTTAATGTTCAGATTTGATTCAGGTTTTAAAAAGCATATGAAATACAAAATTGTGTTCTTTGCAAGCTATGAAGTGAGAGGTTTTGTGTCTGCAGAACATAGACATGCAAATTCATAACATGAATGCAAATTTATTATTTATAGAGCTACACGGTTTTAAACTAAAGTCAAACGTGTTTGTTAAATGTACATTAGATTTCTAAGAAAACACATTTTGGTGAGGAAAGGCAGAAGGTTATGACATTTATCAATCTAGCCATTTTATTGGAGAAGAGGATGTATATAAGTGTGTCAGGCTTTAAGACATTAACACAGGTGCACAATTGCACCTTGAGTTAATTTTTTGTAATGTTCAAATTGTGAAACATTGAAATGTAATTATTTTTTCTTGCATTCAAAATCATGGGCAAAAAGTAATGGCATATTTTAAAAACAGCTACATTTGAGCCATGATGTGGTTATGTGTCCATGAAAGAGGCTGTAAAATTAATTCTGCTTTTGAAGACTGCACATTCTAGCTAGCATGAACAGGGTGTTGTACCCATGTAATTTGCTCCCCAGAGATGGCATGTGATTAGCCTTCTGTAAGATTCATCTTGTAATAAAGGATGAATATAACCCAAATTGTTAAGTGCTACATACTGTGAGAAGGTAGACACTCTTGCATTTGATCAGAGGTTATGAGTCTTAGATCGACTGGGACTTGGTATCAAGCATCTGTTCCTCTCCATAGTAGAAATTGGATTGTTGTGGATCCACGCATGAGTAGTCAACTCCCGCTGAAATCTCTTAGCTGCTGTTGGTCCTGACCATCTAAAAAGCATCAGAAAGTTTGCTTTTGTGATGAAAAGGACGTCCTTTGTGTCGAGGTTTTAGCAATTAGTCAGTGGTATTCTTTCTGTGGGAAGTGGACATCTTGGAACAATTGCCTGAGGAAATAATTGTTTCAGAATTTTAAGGAGAACCTCCCTGGGCCTCTAGAGACAGCTCTGAAGATCTCACAATGATCAGGTTTTTTTTTCTTCTTGTTTATACCATACTGCCATCTATTTATATAGACTGATAATGTAGTATCTTCAGAGTCTCCTATTCTTAGATTTAAGGTAGGAATGCTTGTGGATTGTTTGCTGTCATGAGTAGTGGTACCATGTGTATTAGACCAAATTTTACCCACTAGTTTTGGTGTATCCCTGGCTCTAAACATTTGAGTAATCCTGTTGCTGTATCCAGGCTTTCTGGAAGCTGATTGGGTTTTCTCATAGGTTTTTCACAGGGATGCTTGGACAGTTACGAGAACTTGAATCAATTTTTTTGTTTCCTCTTGTATTCATTTGTCTTTGTTCGTGCTGGAAAAGTGTAGTGTTTCCAGTTTCATTAAATTAAACAAATTTAAGAAAAAAACAGTTTATTTTTAAAAGAACAAATATATGGAAAATATTTCAGGATTCCACTATTATTAATCAAAACGGTGCTGTTAAAAGGAAATAAATTAGCTAAAATGTCTGACTCATTGTAATTGTAAAGCAGTTTAGTGTTTGAACTGTTGACACATTTAGGATATTATCTTGGTTCTGGTTGCTCTATAGCAAAAACTACTGAAAAAACCCAGCATATTGCTTAGTTGGGTAAAAATTGCATGACCTTAGTTTGGGGTGCGGTGGCAGGGATCATGAACTGGAATCTTTATCAGTTCTTCAAAATATGTGATCTTATTTAAATATTATTTCAGTAACAATAAGTACTTTAATATCTGTTTTACAGGATCTCTTTTCAATCAATGCTTATGTTTATGCTCAGAAGCCACAGCTGGATATCCACAGTTTTGAGGGTACCTTCACACGGGTAAGTAATGTATGTAAATACAGTTCTACTTCTCTATTTCATTTCTCAGTGTAAGTGAAACCTACACTTAGTGTCAACCTTGTATCAGATCTTTCCTTGGCTTTACATCACTATTTTCTTACATGTTCCTGCTGCAACGATACGTCATATAAAAGATGTTCTGGTAAACCTATATTGTAGAAAGCCAATACAGAAAGAATATCTGAAAAAAGCAGAATCTGAGAGTTGGATGTTTGTTGACATCGCTATAATCTTTTTATGTGAAACTCTTTGTAAGCAGTATAGTTTGTTTCCAGGCATCTGATGTATTGTTCGTGTATGTCAAATACTTAGAAGTTGAATATATTCAGTAGCCTGAGAAAATGCAACTGCTAGTATATGTGCAGTGAAAATGTGCCTTATTTAGCAACATTTCTGTTCAAGGTACCAGCACTTCCAAAGTTCAGTTTTCTCAAAAAGTAAAATAAAACTAAAGGCTGCTTATGGGGGCCTTATTGAATCTCTTCTCCAGATGTAATTATATTCAAAACTGAATATGAAAATAACAGTGCAGTAATAGCTGTGACTTTTTTCTGTCATTTTCAGAAGGTGGCCTGCTAAAGTTAACTCTTTAAAGCAGGGTGTGCTAATAGGTAGTAATTTCTTTTTACTAACATGAGTTTACAGATTTGTAGCATTATGTTAGCAGATATAATGATTGTTTTGTTTATTTTAGCCCAGCTCAGTGGTGTTAGGCTCATTCCTCTTGGTAGTTTGTTTCTAAAATAATTTGAGAGAATTAACTGCTGTGGAGGTAAAGGAAAGGGTTTTTTACCCGTGACTCAAATTGGTAATAGATTTTGTTCTGTAATTGGAATTCCAGTTCACAATTCTAAATACACTGATGAATGAGATATTGCAGTTGCTGGCTCTCGAAGGCCAATTTATGCCAGTTACATAGTTCATGCTGTCTACCAACTAAATGTCATTTGCCCACACCTTCTAAAGCAGTAAGCAACAGTGTTTACTTAAACCTTGTATTGACCAATTGTCCAAATGAAACTTCTATTAACAGCTGCAAATTCATGTTACTCCTGTCCCAGTGGCTAAGTGTATACTTTCCTAAATATAAATTGAACTCTTCAGAGCCTTTTTAACAACTCTGGTACATGTAGTTGAGACATAGGGAAATCATCACTAAACAGTCGCTCCCTGTTGCGAGTTCTGTTTGTGCATGTAGTAAGAGCTGTATGATTCAATACCCAAATGCACTTTATGCTTTCAAGTTTGCATATATGTTATTTTGAATGCTTCAGTAGGAAAGGCAGTTTATATAGAACTTGTGTGTGGAAGCGTCTGAGGGCACTGCCCTCAGATTTGGTTCACAGTGAATCACACTAGCTATTTTAGGGGTTTTCTTTTTGTTAATGGTGTACCTTCTGCATAGTGCAATGTTGGTTTAGGACACTTGTTGACTGATTTACCTTTCTACTTTTGCTGTGAGCCCTTGCTTCTTACAATAAATCAGTTCTTGCATCTAATTTCTATTTTATGTTAAAGTAAAAAAAAAAAAAATTAGTGTGCTTAGTGATGCTAATGCATACATTTTTTCTACTTAAGCATTGATGTTCAAAGAATTCTTGCAAGGGTAGGTTGACAGGGTAATAGCACATTGATTTTTCTTTTTCTTTTTTCCCCCCATTATGAAGACAGAGTGCTAACAATGTAAAAGACAAACTTAGATAATTTCAAAAAGTGCGTGACCGTAAAACAAACCAGAAAGTTAGGTGCAGAGCTCCAGAGTTTTTATGAGGGAGCAAATTCTCTTAAGTACTTCCCTGTGAGAAATACATCCACAGCAAACCTGATAGCTGACAGAAGATACCTTTTGCAGTACACCTGCATAACCATGTCAGGAGGCATAAAAGCTCTGCTGTACTCTATTGATGTCTGCCAGCTTCACAGTCGTTTTCCATTGTCCTCTGTGGATTTTGGTGCATTGTATGCAGTCAGTGTATGAAAGTGAGTGTGTGTCCTTGCATGGGCATGCAGGAAGCATCATGCCTGGCCCTTAAATAATAGCATAAATTAATTCCTCTCCTCTTCTCCTCTCTTCTGGACAACCTACCAAGAAACAATTGATAAGCTAAACTGGTACTCTGTGAAAATGTGTGGGGTTGTTTTATTTGTTCTGAGGGCATCATCCATATCTTGGCTGAGTTTCTTTTTAAATAGTGATGCACAGAACAGGGATGTACACAGATGGAACTACTAGAGTTTCTCTTCTGTCTGATGCTCATCTGTAGGCTTGATAAATTAGGAAGCTATTTTGTCAATGCTGAAAAAGTGTGCCAAAAACATGTCTGTAGAAAGACAATAAAACCCAGTAAAAACTTCTTAGCCCAATTTTTACCAGTTGGAGCCTAAAGAGTTCTCTTGAGCATTATGTCAGTATGTACTGCCATGGCCAGTATTATTTAACCTTTGTTTACAGCTTCTGTGCAGAATCAAGGAAATTCTCTCCTGCTTTTAACCTTGGCTGTTTCTTGTTTAAATTTGGGTTCTTCTTTCACCATTCCCTTAAGATTATCCTTTAATTTCTCCTATATTATAGCTCAGTGCTGTCACCTCAGTCTCTTCATTTCCTTTGGGAATATATCTTTTTTTTTTAATACACTAATAGAAATTGCAGAGAATGAATTCCATGGAGTGTAGTTCAAATACTTTAATAATGTTGGGGTTTTTTTCCTATGGCACAGAACTATATAATGTAATGTTGAATATGTATATTTTTTTCCAATATAGCATCTGTTCAGATGCCTAAAAAAACTGCCTTGGTGCAAAACCTGAGGCATGTAGCTGTATGCTTTTAGGAACAGAATCTCTGGCCAGAGGCAAATTATACAGATGTTTTCTTGGATAAGTCAGTATTTTAGTAGAGAGAACGTTGAGTCATATTTTTACTTCATATTTGCTGTTAAAGAATTACCTGTTTTGAAGCCGTGGTGATGTCCAATCTGGCTTATGTTGCCCGTGAAGGGAATGGTATTATGTTTTGCAAATTCTTTTTACTCACCTTCCTTATGCTGGCAGTAACAGCCATACAGACAGCTCGACTAGGGAACTAACATATGTAGAACTTGATCTGACCCTGTCCAAAATACATAAGCACAGGAACATAGCCAGAATAATTCACTGTGAGATTGGGGTGGGGAGGGAATCTCTTTCAGGGATGCAAGTAAAGTAATGCATATTCTTCCACTTTACTGTAAAAGTTGTTGGGGGCTGTTGTGCTGCACCCTGTCAGGCAGGAACAGGGCTAGAATAGGTCAAATAGAAGTGGTACACTGGTTCACCCAAGGATTAGGTGTTTAGTCTCAAAGGCCTCTGTCATTATTTTCAAATATTTCTAATAAATTGTAGCTTTGAAACATCTTAAATGGCTTATTGAAATTTGTCATGATCTGTGGTCAGCTGTATTATGAATTCAGGATATATTCAGTTTTTATTCTGATTATCTTCGTTCCTTTTGCTTTGCACATGCAAGAGCTACAGACTAATTTCCAAATAAGAACTGTAGACAGTTTAAACCCCATGATCAAGACTGCACATGGATTCACAAACTGAGCCTGAATATGAAGCTGAATACAATCCTGAACTGCACTATACTGGTAATGAACTTAATTCAGAATTCAAAGACCAATAAACATACAGCTGCCAAATGAAATTCAACCCAGCAGACCTTAAGTGGAAACTTTGTTGGCTGGACAAAGAAGCCCTTGTATGTCAAATTTCTGTTACGAGAGTGAGTGATGGATTTCATTTAGCCCAAAACATATTGTTCTGTTACCTGTAGTAGCATCAGAATATTTGCAGAACCGTGGCTTCTTACCACAGACCTGGTCTTATTCAAGAGCTGGAGCCCTTGTCCCTTCCCTGCTTCATCTCTCCAAATGTAGAAATAAAAATAGTGTGAAACAGCTAAACTCTTAACCAGTAAATACACTTTTTATTTTTCATTTGAGTAACCTATGACAAAAGAAAAAGAAGGTTAAATCATAATCCATTTGGGTATGAAAAGTGTGGTATTTGGGAAATGGAATAAATTGTAGAGAGGTGAAAATGTTAGATGAGGGTGTAAAGGCTGAAACAAGCAGAAGCTAAGTGATGGGCTGGACTGTTCTGTTGGTGAGCATGAGTGGAAAGAGATAGAGCTCATTTGATATTTTCCTATTTTGAGTGACCTAAAAGAAAGCATTTCACAAAGTTTGTAGCAGGTAGATCTTGAACAGGTGACTTTTTGCTCGCTGTGTTGTCATCTCTCCACAATCACTGCAGGGCTCTTGATTTCTTCTTGTAATACAGAAGAGTTTCATCATTCACTATCTGAACAATAAGGGAGAAAAAAAGTTTTCCTTGCTTAGTATCCTATTCCTGACAATAGCCAGAAGCTGGGAAAGAGAGTACAGCTAGAGTAAGCAAATAGTAGTGCCTCCTCAGAAGAGTCTTCCGTCTCTTAACTCAAGGTGTGGGAACTTCCTGAGTTCAAGCTAGTGTCTGTAAATAGCCTGCAATGGATTTTCCTTCTTTAAACTTACACTGGTTCAAGGGCGGATTGTGTAACCTTTTAGCATTCAAACAGGAAGAAGTTGCACAGGTCAATTGCATAGTTTTATGAAGGGCAATTGCCTGTTGTTTTAATTTTGCTGCCTTAATTAATGACTTCTTTCTTCTTTGGTAAGGGTCAGCAGTATCTTATCCTCCCTTGCTAGGTGCTTGTTTCATAGATGTCTGTCATATTCCTCATTCAAGTTGACCACCCTTGTCACTTCTTTTGAACATTTTCCAGGTTTTTTTTATTTTCTGTTTGGAATAAGGGGAAGGAGGGAGGAATTTATAACTACATAGTAAGGGCTTGGGCAGAACATGGATTTCTTTGTAGTACCATGATTTGGTGGTGGTGGTTTGGTTTTTTCTCTCCTAGCAATTCTAAGCATTTAGCTTGTTCTTTACCATTTAGTGATTTGGTAGATTTATAATAATAATAAAAAAAAATGTAAAATTTGTTCTCTGAGTAGTCATAATTTCTGAATAGTTTTGATCATCTCAGACCTCATTCATGCTAGGCCCACAGTTTGGGTTGAAAGTGGTAGCCTTCCACTCTTGTCAAAAGTGGCTGATCAGCATTGCCCGTGTGAAAGAATTTTGGAAGGTTGTCCTCTTAGATTCAGCAATTCTTGAAAAGCCCATGATAGGAAGAAAAAAATTTAGTAACTGTTCTCAACTCACATATGGCTGGTTTGTGTCCAATTTCTAGCCTTGTAGAACAGAAACCTCTAAATAAGTTTCATGTGGAAACTTACCACTGGACATGATCATGTTTCAGCATTATAGGTGTAGATGGCAATCTTTCCACTGACTGCTGTGCCTGAAACAGCCACAGTTGGTATCACCAGCCCTAGGAGAAACTGTCATTCTTGGTTGATTTCCGTTTAGACTTACATGTCTGTACACTGTTTATTGAAGCTTTCAGAACGGTAAAATAGTCACAAAATCCAAATAACTTGGGAACAATTGTAAATCAAACCAGGAATCTAAGCATTATGAATTAGGAGTATGGCAAATAATTCTTGGAGTATTGATTCCTTAAGTAAGAATCAAAAACTAATTTTAATTTTTCTTAATTAAGGGCTAATCTTTTAGACTAGTGTTGATTCTTGACAGAATATAAATCTTGATTCAAAACTTGTGGTTTCCTTCTTAGGAGTAATTCCATGTACTACCTCTCTTCTTTGTTTTTGGCAGAATGGTTCTCTCTGCCTTTTAAACAATGATTTTTCCTCATTTTAGAGAATAAGAATTTCAGTTTCCTTGCTATGGAGGGATCTTTTGAAGCACACACAAAAATGTATCTGTTTGCTTTGCAGTGTTTCTGTTTCAGAAACAGAAATTTCTATGCAGGTCATCTTGTGCTTTGGGGGTCTTTTCAAAACAGAGATGAAAAATGGGCATCGGTTTTGATTATTGACATCATGTAGAATTTATTGTGTACTTTGATAAATCAGTCATCCCCCTTCCCCTGCAAAATGTTTAGCACAATCTGTAATTTGATCAAATACACTTGATTATCCTACCTCCTAAAGTTTCCTTTAGTTGTAAACAGCACATTTCACAGCTGCTAATGAGTTACAAATCTGTACATGCTCCAAATTGATTATGAGAGATTGTCTGTTTACAATCTGTGGCTCATTATTGCTTGGGAGGAGAGAGGGGAGGAAAAAACCCCGAAGTTTAAAGTAATCATGGAGGCAATTTTCTATTGCAAGAATTTTCCCATTGGATATATATTTTGTAAGCGTGTGGTAAGACAACACACACCTGCATTTCTTTTTTGGAAGTCTGCATTTTCTTCCCTGAACCTGATCAGCTGCAAAATGATGACCGTAACTCATTATATGAATTTTAGATTCTTTAAATTTTCATAGAGAATAGGGTATTAATTATTGGTGTGTTAGGCTTCATATCTCACTTTAACTGCTTGCTATAGCAAACTGTTCTTCAATCTGACACACCTGAGGAAAAGAAAATGTTCCTTTAAAAACACTTCTCACTTCCGTTCTTTTAATATAATTGGATTTAAGTCATATGAACTTCAATCACTGTTTCACTGTTTGGAAAGTTATTTATGTGTCTGTGAATACAGGCAATAAAGTATGTGCCATGAATGGTATTATACAGTGATTGATACAAGGATTCAGGCATCCTGTGCAGCTTATTCAGATGGGTTGGCATGGTGCACATCTGTGATGGTGATACTTAATAGCTGTTCATATTTTTAACAGGAAGACAGTGATCCTGCAGTTCATGAAAGCCTAAGCATAGAAAATACGTTATGGGCAAGCACTGTTGTTGCTTCAGGTAAGTGTTGCAATAGCAAAGCTGTTAATGTATCTAAAAACTTCTGTGGAAACATATCTTTATTTTTCAAAAGCCATTCATATTTCACATTGTGAAATCTTCATGTCTTCTGGGCTAATAAACTCTTGCTTTTCTGCCTTCCCATTGGTTTCATCATGCTACTCACAATATTTGCGTATCTTTTTAATCTTCCTTAATAGCTTTGAGGGTTTTTTTTTTTTACTTAGATTGTGCTGTTTCAGTAGTGCTCTCCCTTGCACCCCACTGAAGTCACTGACCATTTTGATTTAATTAAAACTTGAGTTTGTAAGGTTCTCTGCTCAACTCATTGTGGATAAGGATCCTGCTGAAGCTGAAAAACTGGCTTTGCATTTGTTAGGAGTATTTATTTTATGTATAGTCCATGCTGCAGGTAAAATTTGCTTAAAATCTTTTATCCAGCAAAATCTTAAGCAGAAAGAGTAGATCAGTTATACAATTATGTAATTTTAAAATACTTAGATCTAAATATTAGTAGTGTTTCATACATGTCTCAGATATTATAAGGAGTTCACATTATCTTGATGCTGTATTTGTTAGGAGTATTTATTTTATGTATAGTCCATGCTGCAGGTAAAATTTGCTTAAAATCTTTTATCCAGCAAAATCTTAAGCAGAAAGAGTAGATCAGTTATACAATTATGTAATTTTAAAATACTTAGATCTAAATATTAGTAGTGTTTCATACATGTCTCAGATATTATAAGGAGTTCACATTATCTTGATGCTGTATTCGGGCTTTAAGCCATTGTGACTTTTTTTTAAGAGAAATTAACTTTATTTCACTTTTGGTCTATGTAAGAAAAGTCAAAATGGCTATGGTTGCTGTTCTGCACAGCAAACTGAGAATAAGGAATCAGGAGAGCATGATTTCTGAAAAGGAACTAGGATTTAAGATGGGGAATTGGAACAACTGGAAACATGAGTCAAGAGAGGGAAAGAAAGTAAAAAAGGGTTTCCACCTAAATTGTCAGGTTAGTACTGGCTATGAAGACTGCTTGCTTTACTGAGGAACCTGCAGAAAGGCTCTGGGGAAGATGACTGAGCACTCCTTTCCAGAGTCTGAAAAGATAGTCATGTTCTTTGATGTTCAGTGTTTGGTTTGCTTGTCCTGGAAAACTATTCTCTCCAAACCTACTCTGTCCAGTAGATGATGCCTAAAATTGTCCTCAGTTGGGCTTTTCACTTAGGTAGCCAAGATCTGTAACTTTGTGTAAAAAGATGTTTCTTGTGAATTATAAATTTTGATACTGTGTAAATTTTATTTTGAGTTGCATTTCCCCAAATCTCTATATGGAGGAAAACTACACTCAAAGAGTATGCATTTGCAAAGTCAGTAACTGTGAATTCATTTCCTGGGTAGATAAGGTTGTTTAGAAGTGTAGCTAATGTCTGAGGCCTCTTGATCTGCCATCTAAAGTTGGCATCTCTATTAATGGAAACAGTACTCCTTAAAATTTGTACCTTAGGGTGTGTTTGGGTTTTTTGCTTCTGAGGGGTCTTGTGGAAGTTTAATTATTTATGAAGGATTTAAGTGCATTTTTGAAGACAGCAGTAGAAAAACATAGGAGAAGATAATTCTCTTATTGGTGCATGGATTTGAATAGTGGAATAAGACTAAAAGACACTTCGGGCAACTTGCTGAATGATACAAAGTACAAAATATTGAATGGCTTGTCAAGACTGAAGCCCTTTCTGTAGGAAAAATAACGTGATCAAGAAATTACAAGTGATCTCATGATGTGCATTCAGAAGTTGATTGAATTAAGGTAGCATAAAATAATCATTTCCTTCAATAACTGATTTTGTGACATTATGTCTTTTAATCTAAACTTCAGTGTATCATTCATTTTGCTTCTATTGTTTCATATATTAACTACAATTTAATACCATGATAATGTGCTGCTCTCATGTAAGTGCTGCAGCTATTAAGCATATAAGATTTCTATTTGGATATTTCCTTTTTCTGTATGGCATAATAAATCCAGTTCTTAAGAATTACTCAATACCTCTCTGGAGGTAATTTTAGCATTTGGTAAGATTAGACCTTTAACAAAGAGTAGGAAATTATTGCCTTCAGTTTGCTGATTATCTAATAAGGAATTTATAAGGTCTTATAGGTGCACTGTGCATATAGTCATGAGGTTTTGCCATAAGGCAAAGCATCTAGCAGATTAAGATGTTCTAGATTTGTTTGATAACTGATGTATCATTTGTTTTCATCTCACTTTGAAGCTGAATGTACATTGCTAAGTTAGGATACTTGATGCTTAGCTAATTAAATTTGTATTTGCAAAAACCCCTAAACTTCATTATTGAATTTTCAAGATTTGTGGCAACTGAAAATCATGTTAATAAAAACACTTGTCACTGACTGCATTATAAACGCCTAGAAACAGCCTTGCTTAAACCTGCCATGACAGGATATCAAAGGTAGACTCTGCCTACATAAGTTTGCAGATACCTCTGCATCCCCTCCCCTATGACCTGACACAGTCCTTTGTCATATCTGAAAAATTTAGTGAATGATTGTGCTTGTGCACAAGTTTTGTTGATGAGTGCCACTCAGAGTTCTTGAAAACAGAAGAATAAGCGTCCCAGAGTCTTCTGTTCTTCTACTCTGTAGATAGCTGCCTCACCTCAACCACAGTTGTACCTTATTTCAGTCTCGGTACTGTCTAGGTTCACAGTTCTGTTGCACGCAGGCATTTTTCACCCAGAAAGTGTACAATTGCTATATGCAAGCCTGATCTTCTATTACTTTGCCACTTTGATTCAATAAAGTGGGTTTGTAGCCTGTGCCCAGGTGGTAGTGGGTAGTGTTTTGCACTGCAACATTTCCTGTACATCTCTTCGTTTACCCTAAGACTCTTCAGAATAACAGTCTTTAATACATTCTAGCTTGGAAGGCTGCTCCCTCCAGTGTTCTTTAAGCAGCTTGGACATCATCTGTTACTAAGCCAATCAAATGTGTGACCCACTGGGACTCTGTTGCGCCCTTAACAACTCCTTGGAGGTTGTTACAAAGCATTCTGACTCGACCTGCACTATTATCTCGACATATCAGGGTGGAGACAGAACTACATCACTGGTGCTCAGGAAAGGAGTATGTAGCTGAGCTGCAGATACAAAGCCTTATTTAATTGTAGAAAAGTTTTGCATAGGACCTACAGGACAGTTGCAGGGTGAGGGGGTTCTCCTTCCAGTGGTTAAATTAGAGGCTGAATTTCCTGATCCTGTCTTTGACATATTATGTAAACCGCATTGCATCAGCTGGGAGAGCCCACTGTCTCCAAGATACATGACACTGCTATTTGTCAAGGTGATACAGAGGGCCAAGGTCAGGCTGAGAAAAGTGTTTGGGGAATTATGTAGGGAATACCTCAGAAAACTTGAGCTCTGGTTGCTGATGCCCTGACAGTTTTAGAAGAGAGAGACCACAAGTCAATCATTTGCAGATCAGTAACAGTAAATTTAAGGGTATGAAGGTTTCAAAGCATCTCGTCAGATACATCTTGAATGCAGATTACCAAAGATCATGAAAATATCAGGATACTAAAATAATTGATTCTACAGCAATAAAGTAAGAGCATTACAAGTGACAAGAAATCTATTTGCTGTAATTTAAGACTATTTTTGTTCTTTCTTTTAATTTTGGGAACCAAAAAAATTTATAACCAAAATCGTGTAATGTCAAGCAACTCAAGAACAACCTATTTCACATCCTTTTTTTATATTAGCGGGTAATGTTCAGGAGAGTGAGATTATCCTCAATTTTGTACGTTTGGAAGGTGTTTACTTTAGTACATCTTCTTACCCCTGATCAGAATAACAGTAAGCTAAATGGGGAAAAACATTCCATTTTGTCACACCTAATAATATATATTGTAGACTCTGTTGTTTTAGTTTCAAAATTGATAGTTTACTTACCTAAATGTGATTCCCACTGCTATCGTATCTGCAGTGCTTTCTGCCCTTTGCAGTAAAGCCCTGACAGAGATCTGGTGACCCTGTGTATGATGTTTATCCTAACCACAGAAAAGACAATGACTAATGTGCCAGGATCACACTGGAAGCCAGTGGCAGGGATGGAAGTCAAAAGCCTTCCTCTCAAGTCCAAAGCATGCAGTAACCCTTTTGTTGTTCTTTGAGATAGGAAAAAATATTCTGACTTTTTTCACCTACAGGCAACATCCCAGCTGGTTTCAAAAGGTAGCAGTAAGGTACGGAGTCTGTGTCATTCTTTATATTATTGCTGTGAAATCAGTAATAGTGCCTGAAGGATAGGAAATTTTGGTTAGTGAAAACCTGAAAAACTGCTCTCACTGGAGAAACAACTTTAAGTATAACCACATAATTAAAGCATCAAGTATTCTGAAAACCTCTTAGGTTATCTTTAATTTAATCTTTCAAATCATTCATGTTTGTGGCATCAATGACGGTGGTGTTTGTGCTTATTGAAAGCTTCCATAGGTTTCCTTTCAGAAAGGGAGCAAGGAAAGTCAGCAGTTAAGTTTTAAAAAGCTCAAAAGGTCCACTACAGTATGGACTTGAGCTTTTTGTTCTCCATTTGCTGTAATGACTAGTGTGGTTCAAATGCTAAACAAGATAATGCAGTATTCTGAGAAGCCTGCTGAGATGTCTATTAGGAGGAGATTTGTATAAATGAAATTTTGTCATCATTTCTGCAGGTGTCAGTCTTGCAAAGTCACTTTAGATAAAATCAGAACAATTTGTATAACTGCACAGCTGTAAAAAGCTCTGTTTTCTGCCACGTCCTACACACAATTTTAATTAATTCGAATGCACTGTAGTTTTTTTTATGGGTCACATAGTGCTTGGAGGATACCAAGAATTGGTATGATCACACACCAGATTCAGAGTATGCCTGACTATTTGTGTGTGTTATTTCTTTACAAGTCCTCTTTTATTTCTTTTCCAGCCCCACATGTTTATTCTTGTGGTATCTCATGTAACTTCTTTCTCTTTCATTAACTGCCCTGCCTTTACCTGTCAGGGACTGCCCAATCAACATGAGACCCAGTTTGCCGAAGCCCCATATGTAGTCATTGCTTTTAATAAGCCCAAGGTTTGCAGCACAGCTATGCTTCCAGGAAACCAGAGTGGATTCAGTTCTTTCTGTTGGACACCAGAAGTGTCCCTGGTGCAAACACTATGGGGTAACACTGAAATTAGGCTCAGAGGTCCCTACACCAATGTACTTCAGGTCTAAGGAACTCTTCACATACCAGTGATACTGTGCTAATAAGGAATACCCACAAAAGTTTAAAATCTAAGATCAACACCTTAGGGCAAGCAGCAGCTCAGTCAGATCTAGCCAAAATTCTCTGTACAATTCAGTAGTCAGAATGAAATTTATCTGACTTTTACCTTTGAAACCTACCTTCCAAGGGACAAAATATGAGACAAGTAGGACAGCTTGTTTTCCTGAGCTGCAGCAGCCTATCCAGGTGAAACTTAGTAGGAAGATGACATCTGGAATGGAGAAGTCCTCCTCAACTTCTGTTGAACTAAAGAGCTACAAAGGCAGAGATTGTTTGGTTATGCAGGAGGAGATTCCCTGCATATTGTCCAGTGTATTCTGACAGCTGGACAGAGGTGAGCTTAGAGGATCTCTCCAAAATACAGTGCCCCAGAGGGATATATGCACATTGGTTGGAAACCAGTAGGAGATCAGAAATGTTGGATCACTGACTACAGTGATTATAAAGGTCAGGACGAATTTTGGAGTCTGTTTGGGGTGTGTTATGTATATGCTAATGTGCAGATTTGCATATGGAACTGTCAGTAGAGGCAGACTGGCTTTGGAGAAAATACTAGGTCAAGGAAAGTCTTCAGGGAAATATTTAACTTGAAGAGGAAAATAATAGAAAAACTAATTTTTTATTGTCCAGAAGGTGTAATGTATAATCTCTGTTTTGTATGTGGATTCAAAGTTTTCACTTGCATTCTGGCCTTATTTTGGCTGGGGCAGAGTTAATTTTCTTTGTAGTAGCCAGTACAGTGCTGTGTTTTGGATTCAGTACAAGACTAATGTTGATAACACACTGATGGTTTAGTTGTTGCTTAGTAGTGCTTGCCTTAAGCCAAGGACTTTCCAGTTTCCTGTGCTTTGCCAGTGAGGAGCTGAATGCACAGGGTGCTGGGAGGAAGCATGGCCAGGACAGCTGACCTGAACTGGCCAGAGGGATATCCCATACCATAGAATGTCATGCTCAGTAATGAAACTGGGGGCAGTTGGGCTGGTTAGTGCTGGGGGATGGGCTGGGCATCAGTCTGTGGGTGGTGAGCAATGGTAGTGTGCATCACTTGTTTCCCTTTGGTGTGTTTGGTTTTGAACTTTTTTCATTACAGTATTTATCAGAATATTATTATGAGTATTGCTAGTATTATTGTTGTATTTCACTGTTTCAGTTAAACTTCCCTTATCTCAATGCACCAGTTGTTTGTATGTTTTTTTGGCTTTGTTTTCTTAGTCCTCCCCATCCCACCAGTGGCACGTGGGCGGGGGGAAGTGAGTGAGCAGCTGCATAGAATTTAGTTGCCAGCTGGGTTTAAACTAGGGTAGATTCTTGGTTTTGAGTAGATGAAGCTTCCTTTTTTTAATGCTGACATCTTCAGTTGTCATCTCGTGTCTTTGTATGTTCCTTCCATTTTTTATAGCCTGTTATGCTGCAAGAGTAGTGGTAGCAGATCTTACATGAAGTCCAGATTGCCGGAGACAAATTCATGTCAGACAAACATGTAATAGTTGTCCATTTTTTAAAGTTTTCTGAGCAGGGAGTTTCTGACAAGTTAACATTAGTTATTTCTTTATAGCATAAAGACCACCAAAAAAAGTCATGTTATTGGTTGTACTATCATTTGAAGTCACTTGATAAAATAATAGAAATAAGGAATTTGTTTTGTTAACATGTCAGAAAGTGTTACAGTGGTATATTAATTAAAAAAACTAATTTTTTAAATATAAAAAAATATTATTTTGCTAAAGCAAAATTTTCCTATACCATCCTGTAAAAAATAGACTAAAAGCTAATCGAAACTTGGCAATCATTTTTATAAGTTAATGAACAGGAGGATATTTTTGTATGGGATCCCGTCAAAGCAATTAATTGGGTGAACCAGATTTTGCATTATTACAGATGAGAGAGGTAGCAGGCAATTTGCATTCAGCAGCATTTTACTCATTTTTGTATTCCATAAGCAGTTAGTTATGCTGTGTCTTAGCCTCTGAAAACAGGTGGAGGCAATTTTAAGTTCAAATACAAGTTTTTAACCAGTTACATTGGACATATTTGTTTCCATTAAAAAAAGGAAAGCATGTTATCATTTCTATGGGTGTTAATTAAAGAAGTTATAATAATCCTTCATTGTCAGTTCTGAAAAATAGCATTCACTATACTATGCATAAATGTTTGGGCTTTTTCATACAAGTGATTTGTTTTAGGAACTGCAAATTACTGTGAGTTAAATTCAGGCAAATTTTCTCTAATTTACTTGACACCTCTGTTTTACTTTTTGTTTGTTTTTCAGGAACTGTAATTGGTGTTGTTATTTACACAGGCAAGGAAACCCGAAGTGTAATGAACACATCCAATCCAAAAAATAAGGTAAGTTAGCCTTACTCTGGGATTTCCAAATTCTGTTTTCATAAAACTAAAAAGAAAAAAAGGTACCTAAACCCAAATATCTGCAAGTTTTCACTGCGATGCATTTCGTGTGTGCTGGGCTGACTTGAATTTCGGTGTGAGAAGTGAGTTCTGCCTCAGTCTCCTTTTGGAAATAAAATTACTCTTCCTTTAGCTAGGAGTGTTACAGGTACTAATGGAAGCATTTAACTTTGAAGTGCCAATGTGTATCTTCAGACTTTTATACTTCTGTCTCAGAGTTAAATATTAATTCCCACTTCACTTCTGAGATTATTTTACTCTAAAGTATTTGGCCAAAGCTACACAGTAGTTTTAAGGAGTGTTTATAACAGGCTGCTAAAGTTTATTCAAGCTCCCAGGGGAGGTAGAACAAGATAACTGAGGTTCCAGTCAGTGCTCAGAACACTCTTCCAGGTATTTCCACAAGCAATGAAAACATTGTCAAGATTTTTCTGTCAAAAAGATAGGAGAAGTGTGAGTGCATCCTTCTGAACAAGGTTCTTCACTTCTAAACAAAGCAAATAGCTCTTCACTTAATCGGTAATGTTTCTGATGTAGGTTGGGGAGGGCTCTCCATTATAAAGAAATTAAACTTCAGCATGGGCTGTATCTTACAACCTAGACCTGTGTTTAGTAAGAAGATAATTATATCAAGAATGGGAAAAATTATTGCAAGGGGTTCAGAAAAAAAATCAATTGTGACAGGTTGCCATTTTCACGTCATTCATAATAAGTTGCTCTGAGTAGGAACATCAAGAATAAAATGATAATACAAATTGCTTGAAGCAGTTATTGCAGTCCCCTGGGTATATTGATTTGTGTTTCTAATAAAGAGATGCTTTTAAATGTCTCATTGGCAGAGACAGGTGATATGTACCATTACGTGGATTAAGATGGCCTTTTATTATTTTAATCTTTGTAACATTTTGAAATAATAGAATAAAATGGAACCAGAACATTTACGGTGCATAGTTATTTTCTATCAGATACAAAGTAATAGAACCTTTCTCTAAGAATTCTGAACAACTTGTGACTAATAAATAATTCTCACAGGTGTTTAAAATGAAATTATTTAATGTAGCAAATTGATAGGGGAGTATGCATAAATGTAACATGCATTACCCAAATTCAACAGATTCTGGAGGTGCATTAGATTTTTAGTAAATGTGACTTAAATTTTTTTGCGTGAAGTTTTCACACAAAACTATGATAAAGCATAAAAGGATTTGTGTTTAAAAATTTCCTGATGTTTTCAAAATGGCTATTAAAATAGTTGCTCCAAATTTTCATTGGCAAGATTAAGGAGCAGATAAACCTAGAAAAAAGAGATCCAGCAGCATGTTGACAAGCTACAGCATGGGTTTTGCTGTTACATATACCACCTTTGCTTGCTTAATGTTACAGCTCCTAACAATTAAATGCTGTAATCTTTCATCTGCAGTGGGAACCTAAATAAAATCTTCATGAAGCACTAAGAAGCAGGACATTAGGTGTACAGATGCATATATGCTCACATACACAAACTAACCAAGTCTAAATGTTATAATCTGGCATATATTGCATTATTTAAACACTACCTAAAATAATTCACTTAGAAACAATTATGGGGAGGTTTAGACTGCACAATAGGAAGCATTTCTTTACCAAGAAGGTGGTTAAACCCTGGAACAGGCTTCCTAGACAGATGGTCCCAAGCCAGTCAGTGCTTGAGGCATTTGGACAGTACCCTTAATACCAGGCTGTAGCTTTTGGTGAGTCCTGAAGTGGTCAGGCAGTTGGACTCTGTGATTGTTGTAGATCACTTCCAACTGAAGTAGTCTGTTGTATTCTGTTTCGAAATTGTGCTTTTAAATAGCATTTTATCTGCCATCAACAAAATAGGTCATGCTTGTCTAACTAAACTGTACTCCATAGTTGTCCAAAGGCGTCACTGGTGTCACGAAGGAGTCACTGTCCTGTGAAGATCTTGAGTATTCTAAATATATAGATTAATTTGTTCCTTGGGAGCATTTAGTTCTTAGCACCATAGTTAGCTTGTAGGAATCTAGTAAATGTGAAGAATGAGGCTTAATATAGTATATGTAAAATTATTTGCTTTATATGTCTCTGCCTTGGTAATTGCTCAGTAGAATATTTTAAGAATGTACAAATTTTTAATGCTGCAAACTGAGCATGTATGTGAAGACTTACTCTAGAGCCTGTTTTCTGCATCAATTTCATCACCCCTACATCAACTGTCTTTTCAAATTGTTCTGTAAACATGTTAATGAGTTTGTGTGTACCAATTGCTCAACAGTAGTATTGGAGTGGGGTTTTTGTCTCTGTGGACTGAACAGCCTTGTTTAAAGGAGTAGGCAACATGTAACATGACCAGTAAGGATGGATTTGGGAACTGAAAACAGAGAAACACTTAAGGCTGTCACAGATGAGTAAGTGATAAAATGCAGTACTGCAGTGTAAAAAAATCACTGTAATTTTTAACATGTAGTTTTAATTATGTCTTTCTGTGGAGTTAGCATCTCACTGTCTCTGTAGCTTCTACCATGGGGTGAGATTGGTTTGCATACTTCTGTAAGATAAGCCTGTATGTGATATTTTGTGCTAGAGAGCCTTGCAGATGGTAAGGCTGACAGTAGTCAGCTCATTCCTCCTCTGTGTGTTTGGGAATCTTCCTGTGTTTTCTCAAGCTTGACAATAATGATTGGATGTTAGATGTAGAGTATGTTGCATCAGGAGCCAAAAGGAGGGAAAAGGGAGTCTAAAATAGTTTTTGAAATCAGAAGATATATTACATTTGAGAGACTAAAGATTTGAACATGAAAAAAAATTTGCATCTAACTTGCTGAAACAAAATTGAAATTAAATTGATCAATTGTGATAATTCTTCATGCTTGAGAAGAAATAAGTCTAACCCCACTTCTGCTTCAAGAAAGAATTGTTTCAAATACTATTTCAAACCAGTTTTAAATTGCACAGTGTCTCTCTGCTGCCCTTCAAAAATAAATACATATAGCATTTTAGTGTTTTTCCTCTATGATGTGTTGATATGCTCTTGTTGGGAATATAGTTCAGTGCTGCTGGTGTCTTTCGACTTCAGGAGAAAGCAAAAGCTGAGATCTGTGATTCTCAATTTATGTTGTCAAACTGAAACTTGTATGTACAGAAATAAACAAGAAACACATGGGCTTGACTCTTTTACCAGGCCTCTCTTCATTGAAATACAGATAAGTGCTTCATTTGTATTTCTTGCTGGAGAATAGCATTACTGCTGTACTTTGTACTATAAACTTGTGTTTTCTAATGGTAAATTTTTTTTCCTGCGTAAGGCTAGATGCTTTTTGACTAAACCAGTATTAAAATTTAGAGATGCAGACATGCTCTGTAAACACTCAGCAGAAGACTAAAACTGAAATAAGTTTAAGCCAACTTATATATGAAGAATTGCAAAATGTATGTACCTGTTCAGGCATGGGATTTATCTGTATGTTAAACCTAGGAGGATTTATTGTGTTTGCTGAAGTATTTAGTCATTCAAGCAACAATTTTCTTAACTTAAAGTCAACACTTAGTTGTTTTATTACAATTGTAAAAATTGTTTCATTGCCTAAGGATGCAGACACAGTCTGAAAAACACAGAGAGAGAGCATAGAATTTTCTTAATGAATCAATTCAATATGTTTTTAATTCCAAACAATATAAAGAAAAATTATTTCTGGCAAGGTTTAATTTCAGTCTAAAATGATATATGTTCTGTGCTTTAGATAAATGTAGAAATGGTAACATCAACGTTATTGTAGTGTAATGACTCTCTGCATTTTACCTCATTGGCAGTCACATCAGCTTACTCAGGAATGCAGTTCCAGCCTTTAACGAAAAAAAAATCAGATTGAATTGTGCTCCTCACAATGCAGTAATCAGTAATCAATCCTATTTGGATAGATATTCTTAAACCTTGGCTTTCTGGATGAAGTTGGACTTGTCAATGCTAAAGGTCATTTATAGGTGTTAATTAACCAAGAGGGAAATTAACAAACTGAGGTTATTTATTTATTTTGTCTGGCATTTTGCAGTGTTCTCATTCTTACCTATTTAAAGTGCAGAACAGTTTTTTGTTATCTAAATTCAGAGTTGCTTTTGTAGCTTTGCACTTTGTAGAGAGCAAGATTGTTAGCACAGCACTTCTGCAAATCTGACCTGTTTCCATCAGTGGAAACAGATTTTGGGGATGAAGTTGAAAAAAACAGAATATACTTAGAGGGAGATGGAAATAAATTCAAGGAAATGTATTTTGTGTACTGAGACTTAAACATTAAAATCTCTTTGACTGTTCAATATATATATACACTTGGAATGTACATAGTAAAGCATCAAAATGAGTAGAAATTATCTTAAATGGAACTTCTGAGAAGGCAGTGGCCTCTGTAAAGGAGCTGCAGCATGTAATCTGCCTAGCATGCTTCAGATTAGTATAAAAATAGTTTTAATGTTGTTAATCCTTACAAGCAGCATTCAAACCACTTTTTTTGTGTCTTATTTTATGGTATTCTACATCTGCTGTTAAATTTTAACATCAGAAGTAAAACTTCATAGTAACCATTCAGTGTTCATCAAAACAGAAATGTCAGACATGCAGTAGTTTGCTTTCAGGCTAGTTAAGAGTTAGGGGAAAAAAACAGTATTACTAAGTCCAACTTCATAAGGGCATCGACTTCATCCTGCTGCTACTCTGTTATGCTAGAGCCTAGTAACTTCACTTGCATGTCTGTCTTATGAAATTGATGATTTGATGTACATAGGCTGTTTGAGAAGAGTGGCTTTCTATGGCTGTATGCCTGAAGGGTCTAGGATAAAAGCAGAACCTTGAAAACTGTTGTGTGGCTCTTAATGACAAATTCAAGGATTTACAAGGAAAAGGTTTATGTAGCACTTCTGTTATTATAGTTTGCTGTGGGTAATCCTCCTCAAAACCTCCTTGTTTGTATAGGGTAGAATTAAGAAAGCTGTCACCTACAGGTATTAAGTATTCTCCATACTTTGTCCCCTGACACACAACTTCCATCCAAGAACATGCCTAACTACCAGCTTCCCATGGAGTATGAGAATCCCTCTCTTGGTGTACAGGAGAATTCTTGGGATCAGGCCACAAGGAAATACAAGTAGTGTTGATGCTTTTCTCCTCATGTGCTGTCAGTTCTGAGCAAAAGGGGGAAAGCAGCAAAAGATAGCACCTTGAAAAGCTTAGAGTATCTCAGTGAGAAGGGTGGAACAGTGTTAGGTAAGGAGGAAGACAAAAGACATTTTTCCTGAGAAGTTTGGAAAGAAAGGGCTGAATGGCAGAGGATCTTCCTGTGTTGTTCCAAAACCAGGATTAGAATGTAGGAATGTTGATCCTTGGAAATGATCGGCAGTGTTTTGCCAAACCAAAAGCAAAATTTGTGTCCTTCACTCTGAGACAGAAAGAATATCTACCTACTAGTGCTCCATTAACTGAAATAGCAAGAGTGTCATAGTGGAGATTTCAGTCCTTAGATGACTGATATGGAAAGTCTAATTCCACATAAAGGAGCTGAGGTTTTTTCTTTGGTATATAGAAAACGAAGAATACTAGATTTATACCATGATATTAAGACAATAAGAAAACAGTAAGACAAAGTCTTGAGAGACTTAGAATGCATCTGTGGACAGAAGTCACTTAATGCAAACAATGTGTTGTATTGGGGTTTTATGTATACTCGTATATTTTTATTTACAGCACCTGCTTCTTTTCATAAACTTGGTGGGGCATTTTTATTCACATTAGCAGTGCTTCTCAAATGCCAGTGTATATATTTTTATTCTCTTTACATTCTTCTCCTCAAAACTGATACAGTGGTAATACTACAAATGGGAAACAGAGGCACCAAAGATCAAAGTGGGGGGAGGTGAGAGAGCCACAGACAAATTGAGAGTGGTCAGTTTAAGGTATTCAGCTTAATTCCTCATCCAACTTCGTGTTTCATCATACTCTTTCGTATCAAATACTGCCTAGTTTGGGGTTTGCATGCTCATGTTTTTTGTATCCTTAGAGTAAACTTGATCCTGAAAAATAATATTAGGTCATCACTTTCTTATCTACTTTGCTGTTATATCCCTGAGCTAGAGAGTAAGTTGTTCCATGATGTGGACTGCTATCAATTTGCAAGTTAGTTACTTCTGATTTGTTCTGAAAGCAGCAGTTAAACATATTACCCGGTTGATACACCAAGTTACGTGATAGGTCTTCTCCGGCTGCCTGTAATCTAGCTAGGGTGGTGCACTGTATTGCTGTGTGGTGTCTGAGTCACTCAGCCTGGGTGCTGCACAAGGACTGAATGGAAAAGGTTGTCTGTGCTGTGTTACGGTACTGTGCAGCTTGGACCACGGGTGTTGAATCATCATTTCTACTTCAATTGGTATGACTTTCTGTTTACAATCCTACTGCAAGGCAAAGTATGGGCAACAACATACAGTTTAGTTCTAAACAAAATGATTGTTATATAACAACTCTTGAAATGGATCAGGTTATGGAATAGCAATAACCCATTGCTTATTCACTGGAAATACTGTGTGTTTTACCTGTAGTGAACTAGGCTAAGCTGAATGATTTGTGGTAAAATATAGAAATCATTTGAAGTGTTATCATTCTACAGAAGACAGTGCAGAAGAGATTCCTTGCCTTGTTGGCTTGTGTATCCCCATGAACTCTACAAGAGGCAGACCCTGAGGGCTATTTCCTTTCAGCTGCACTTAACATTGCTCCTTGCAGCTTTGTTGCCATTCAGGATTTAATCATGCCTTGGCCAAAATGCAGCTGCTTGGAGGTGGAGAGGGGTAGGGGCAGAGGCAGAGAGCTCAGCATCTCAGAGGATACTCGTAACCTCATCTGGTGGCTCTGAACTGCACCACCTTCCTAACGCTGTACCTGCAATGTCCTTCTGGCAGTGTGTGAGCCAAAGTGGTGATAACCAAAATACTGACGTTGTGGAAGTAAATTGCTGTGTGTTTTCCTCCATGAGAATTACATTCTGTACACTGGGTGTGTGAATAAGAGCAGTATACCCGCAGTTGACACTTTTTTTTATGTGGATGTTTTTTTCTTGCTGTGTACCTTTTGTTGGAAATCTGAAACCTTTAACTGATTTGGGGAATCGTTCTTTCCTTAGTGAAGATGCACAGACACGCACGTGCGCGCGCACACAGATTCTTGAAATGTACAGTTCCAAAAACTTGTTACTACAGCTGCATAGAAAGTCAGGTGTGCCTAATGTCTTTAAGAACCTTAGTTATTATTAGAAAAGCCCATATAATTTTTCTTTTGCATAATTTTCCATTATTTCTTCAATTATTTTCATCTTTTTCTGAATATGCTAATTTTTTTGGAATTATATAAGAAGGAGTAGAAATTTTTGTTTTAGTGTTCAATATGTTCAAAGTATATTAATTTTTTAAAGAACATTATTATGAAGGAGGGATGTCTTAAATGTCAGAAACTGGGATCCAAGAGACCTGCAGAGCATTCTTGAAATAGATGCTCATCTGATGTTCACATCTTTTGTTTGGATGCTTTACAGGCATTAATTATTACACTGTAATTATATATATTTGTATAAAATATAAGCAATTACATTAATTATTACATCTGTATAGCCTTCTCTTTATGTACAGCAAGTATAGAAAAACAGCTTTTGTGGTTTTCATTCATGCGACTTGGTAATTTCTGCAGCTGAACTCCGATGTATTTCTCTTAAGTACTGGGGGCTCAGTAACCATCATGATTCACATGACTTGAAATCTCAGTATACAGTGATGAATATCTAGAGGGAAAGTTCAGTTCTATCCATATCAGGACATAGGATTTGTTTTGATATATAGGCTGAACATAGTGATCATAACTAAGATAATTTACTTAGTTGTTTGCTTGCTTGAAGCAACAAGCTTGTCATATTCCTAACAAATATGATCTTTGCCCTTCTTTCTTACCTCAGTTCAGAGAGCAAGCCTGTGGATACATTAGCATTAAAATCAGCATTCCAGCTTGTACCAGATGAAAATAACATGGTTTAGATTGTGGCTTAGTTTGCAAAGGGTGGATTGCTCTTTGTATTCTTTAAGCTAATTCCCTTCCCATGGTATATTTTGGAATGTATCCAAAAACACTGTTTATACAAAAGAGCATTCAGCTTCATTTTTTTATGATTTGGAGAATCTTTTCTTAATCTCATAGTCTCCACGGAATCCACTCAAATATTTTCTTTTATAACAGCAAAGATGACTTGTGACTCAGCTGAAAATAAGATTGTTAGTAATGCCTACAGGGTTTGAGGGACAGGCTTTTTCCTTGTTCTTCCTATCACAAGGAACACTTTTCTTAATTGAAGTTTGAAAGTGATTGGGCAGTTTATTTCCTTTTTTTTTTTTAAGGAGATATTGAAAAAACTTTTTGATTCATTGTGTTCCAATTCCCTACTGTATGTATGATCTCTGTTTCACAATGTTTGACTGCCAGCACCAGTCCTTTGCTTTCTATTCCATATCCTTTTCTTCTGACCTTCTTGTCCCTTGGCTTGTTCTGCTTCTCCACCCTGTTATTCCGGTATCTAATATTTACAGTAGTTACCCCCTTCTTTCATCTCTGTACACATCTTACACATCCTTGTTTTATCTCTGGCCATGCAACACCTTCGTGAACAAGAAAGTTTTATTCTTTGATAAGACGAAATTATGAAATAATATTCTTAATCTGTCACAGTTTGTTTATCCTGAAAAATACTGTCTTGGTTAATTGGCCCTCATTGTGCAACGATGAAGATCATGATCCTGGTTCACCTCTTCAGCTCTGTCTGCAACCTTCCTTATCCTCCTTCCTTCTTAGCCTATCTAGTACTGTCACCTTCCTTTTAAAGCTTCTTTCAGCGCAACTCATGTATCTTTCATCTGCTCTCCTGTCAAGTTGTTTGCTTCAACTTGTGAATGCATGGTTGATTTCTTAATGGTTTTATGCATGGAAGAGATTCACAGTAAGCAGCTGAGTAGCCATTTCAGTGCTTCTCTAAATACACTTTTGAAACTCCAGAGATTCTCTGGCTGTATGTTCATCTCTTATTCTTACTGTTGTGTTTTTAATTCAGCTGTTACTGAATTGTGACTTTCTCCTGTATGCTCACATCAACTAGGCTCGTTCCTTGGCTTGTTGATGTAGTTTATGTGGTACCTAGAGCAGAGCTTTGCTTCATGTAAGGGGATGTCTTTCTGGATTTGCAGCTTAAAAAAAATTGAAGCAAATCTGTTGTATTTATAGATTGGGGGGGGTGTGGTTGTGGGGAATTAATTTTGCAAATGAAATGCACCTAATTGTCCTTGAGCAGTGAAACAGTACTCTTGAGAGCACTGACAGGAGTGTGGAGGGGTACCCATTAAAGTGTTGTATGCATCTTCCCCTGGCCTTTTTTTCCTGTTGCATTGAAGCATGTATTCAGTCAGTATCTTACTCTAGCAGTGAAGAAAAAGTGTGTTTATCTAGCTTGTCCTTTGGGACACAGGTTGGAATCGTTTAGCAAATACATTAGCTGATGTTCTTGCTAGTTTTGTAATGACTCTCCCCATTGTGAGATTAGATACACTCTGTATGTACTGTTTTATTTTTAAATGTATTTAATTCCGTAAACAATAGTGAGCTTTTAGTGCCTTGCATGATATTTTATATTCTATTTTGACCTTTCAGTTTTGTTCTAGAACCTGATTAATTTATTTCTAAGTACTGAAAGAGTTTTATAGTTGTACTGCACAACAGTTTCCTTGTGGAAGGTCTGCTAGCTTCCAATGACCCTTAGCTGCCATCTGGTACAAATTCAAAGTGCTTCTGTCATCTGCTGTTAATTGCTGTCACCTGCATATTGCAGTCACTCTGAGCAAGTTGGATTGCAGTAAAGCAGGAGGCATACTGCTTTGTATAGCTGCAGTCTATCCATAACACCCATGGTTTCTTTATTAATATTAATTTAATAATAAAAGAAATACATGCATCATGAAATGGCATGAATTAATATGAATGATGTTTCATGTTTATTTTAATAACTTTCAGGGTTTCATCTGACATTCAAAAATGCGTGTGGATTGGTATTATAAATATATTTATTATTTCAGTATTGTTCAGCCTGTTTATTGTGGTGAGATTGTTCAAACTGAATCTTACAGAAGAGTTCTTTTAATCTTTTTTGTAAGCTGATAAGCTTTAGTCGGGGCACTAGCCTACAGCGCCATATTATATTAATGTATTTTACTTGTAATTTAGAGAACAAGAAGAATATCCTGATCTGAAGGCTAAACTGTCCCCTGTGGCACTTGCACAGCTGATAATTGTGAACTAGAAAGATGTGTATATCAAATAGTTTACAAAATGAAGCCAGCTGTGTTTCC
>NW_008676392.1:30023-48092 GCF_000695815.1 Acanthisitta chloris
ACCTTATTAGCTACTTCCTTTTACAAAGATTCTTGTAGTCTTGAACATTGCATATTAACATTTTCTGCCCCTCCAACTGGAAATTATTTGCTTTATTGTAGAGTGTCAACTTGCTCTAGTTTCTGATATGCGTTCTAATTGGTACTTTAGAGTATAATCATAGTGAAATACCACTCTGTGAATTTCTTTATTTGGAAATTTATACAGACCTTTTCATTTCATCTGTCAATCTGGGCAACTTTTCACAAAATTCCCAACTGTTGGGATTGCTTGCAAACCATTAAGTATGAAATGGTTCATAAAATGTCTTTAAGAATATAAACACGAAAAGCAGGAGTTGACTTCTGCAGTAAGATTTTTTTTTTGCTGTTGTTGTTGTCTTAATAGAAATGAGGCTATTTCAGCTGATAAATTAGTGATGTAAAGAAAACCCTCAGAAATGCTGCGATATTATAAAGTTTTGGGGTTTCTGTTCACGTGAGATTTTGTTTAATAAAACCACCATCCTACAGACATGCACAAACGCCATTCGATTGCTGAATCCTGATACTGAAATTCAGCTCTTAAACCTTAGGAAAGAAGAATTTTTTAATTACTAAGTTCTCGGTGGTTAAAAGCAGATTTGGAATTAAGTACAAAAGTAAAAATATGTATTATGTATATGCATTTGTATGTATTTACAACTCGTGTATTTGAATAGAAAGGCAATTAAATTCACTTGGGGTCTCTATGAACAAGATAGTGGGCAATATCATTCCGGAACCTAATTTGTTTGCATGATCTCAAGAATAATTTTAAGGCAACGTGTTCTACTGAATTGTCTCACAACATATGTTGGGTTTACTTTGGGACAGGAGGCACTAATAACATAGACATTATATATTCTGAATAACATGTATAGGGGAAAAAAGTTAAGAACCATCTTAACAGCCTTTTTGTTGATATTCATCTTCTAAAAAATAAGCTGTTTGTTTCAGAAGGCCAGTTTTATTTGTAAATACATTGGTGTGTTAAAATTGAGCTAGAAGTCCTAGAGGTCATGTCATAATTTCTCCTACATATTTGAGTCTGAAAATCGATGGTTTTATTTAATACTAGGAAGAAATTGCACATCAAATCTTACCTAGAAGTATTCATTGAGAAGAGTTGGTTTTTTCTATGCCTTAAATCCTTGTGGACATTTACTCTGATTGTATTTTGGGTATTTTGCTCAGACTTGAAGAAGGCTTCCCCCATCCCTCTGCTTGGGCTTTTCCCCCTGTATTCTGACATTTAATTGATCTTTAAGGAGTCTACTGCTTATTTTCCACTGTATTGAGCAGCTTTCAAGCTCCTCCTGTTTAATTTTAAAGTAAAAATAAAAGCACGTGCAACTTTTTCTTTCAAGGTAGGTCTCAGATGTTTTTTAATAATTTTTTTCACAGCTTGCATGCTAACAAGATTTTTGTACTCAATAACTAGGGGCAGAGGCAAAACTTTGAAGCAGTCAAAATGCTCTTTTTCTTTGCTAGGATTCTGTTAGCCAGAAATAAACTAATTTACAAATTCCTTTCTCATATGTTTTTCCTGCAGTCTTGACTATTATTATTATCATTATATATTAATATTCCTTATGGATAGTATTCAGATGTAGATATTTTGAGATGCCTTGTGTTGTGTGGGTGTTCAGTTATTTTAACTAGATTTCCTGTGGAAGAGGAGTACCTAGGTGGTTGGTTATATCTGGACCTGTGCTGAGACAGGTTGAATGGTGGAGTTGAGGCAGAGGAGGAAGGAGATTCCAGAAACACTCCACCAATTAATGAACCACTGCATACTGCTGATGAAGGTCGTTTTAATTCCTCATTCGGTTTTTATTTATTCACTTGCATTTATTGGCTAATCCATATTCAGAAAGTACTATGTACTTCATTTACACTTCCATGAAGAAAGGTTGCAGCCCTGATTGCCACCTATTTTTATGGCATGAGCACCAACTTAATGTATGCCACTGTTACCCACTAAAATTTATTTCCAACTCTCATCAATTTTTTAAATAGCAAGGTGTAATGAAATAAAAGGTGTGTAATTTATATAGAAAGAAATTTTGAAATGCACTTTTCAATTTTACCTTGAGTAAGGTGGACGGGAAAAAAAACCCCTTTCAACTGTCTTTAAGCTTACTTTTGGTTTAGGATAAAATGAAATGGTAATACTTAAACCAAGATTAAACTTCATGGGTTCTTGGCTTCATTTATTTAATTATATTCTTAATGGAAAAATTGCCATGTGTGTTTTGATAACCTTAGCTCTGACCTCTCTTCCCCCAGCCCTGTTGTGAGATAAACTCATTAAAAAATGTAATAATCTCTGCTAATAGGTTAATCTAAATAGTCTGTGAGGAGCTGAGTTACTAACACTGTATTTGTACTGTGGAGGAAGCAAATGTTGGGGTTTTTTTTGGGTAGATGTTTTCCAGTATTCAGTTTCAAAGTTTTCTTTGAAAAAGCTTTAAGATTCTCAAATCATTTATGAAATGTTATTAAACATAGTGTGACATACCTATAAAATACAAATTCAGTCCCTACAGTGACAATACTTTGTGTGTGTAGCTTTCTATGTGATAAACTTTAGGCCAGTCAGCTGCATGGTCTGAAGTGTAGATATATTAGAATTCCCCAGATTTGCACAAATGAAAGAGCTAGCTGTTGCTGTCAATTTGCTAGGTTCCTTTTATAATTTTTTTGAAGGAAGTAATATCTATTATTGAGCTATTTAATTTACCTTTTTTACATATATCTCACATTTTTTGCGTTTATTTCTTTATATAATTGCAAATTCTACACAATAAAAAATCTGCACCAGTTCTCCCTGTGCTAGTTTTGCAGTTACTTTGGCAAAGCTAATTATCTTAATCTGTGAGAGAGTAAGCCATGTTTTTTTAATCTACTCAGATCGGAAAAAATGCCATCTCCATTGAGTGTGTTTTAATAATAGTGTGTAATGTGTAAAGCTGCTTGCTCTGTATTCTGACCCTTAAGAGACCTGATTACATGACAGCATGCTCAGAAGGGTCTTGAGTTGAAAGTGGTGGTGGTGGTCAAGCTGGAAGACGATGTTCCACTGTAAAACTGAACATCTTTAAATCCTGCTCTTCCCCCCTACCCTCCCCGGTGAATTCCATGTCTTACCAATATTAATCAGCTGTAAGGAGGATTGTGAGCACTTAGAAGCTCTAAATGTCTTACGTATGAATCCTTGTGTACCTAGATTGTTTTAAATTGTAAAGAATGGATGTCTTAGAATGTCACCGCGTGAATGCTTTTGGTTCTCAGAGTCTCCAATATGACTAGTTAGCTTAGATTATTGAAGTAATTATTCCAAATTGATGGGTGGTCTTGAGAAAATGTTTTTGATTGGTAGCTTCTGATAGAAGGAGGGTATGTTCCTAATACAGCACAGTCGCTGTATGGATGCCAGAGTTTAAGGAGCTATTAACCTTTTCAGTTTCGTACTATGCTATGTGCAGCTTTTAAAAATTGGTGTTTGCGGCAGATACCTCGGGCAGTCGGAAAACACACGGTCGCGCAGCGTCTGACTGCTGGCGCCTTAAGGTGCCGGTCCGTGACTCTACAAAGGTGTCTGCGGTGCAACGTTTTGCTAAGGAGGAAATAGAATAGTTTGAGTACAAGTGTCAGAGCGGAGCGGTTAACTCGGAGCGCTGCGGCGAAGCCCCAGGACAGCGCACTCGGCCGGGCGAGATGTGCCGGGAGCGCCCTCTGCCGGCCAACCCGAGCGACAACCGGAGCGAGCTCGGGTCTGGCCTCGGTGTGCTGCGGAAAGACTGATTGATTCTAAGGAGTAACGTCATGTCGAAGAACGTTTAGACACATTGGGGTAGTTGATCAAACTGCGAAAGTGTTAATGAAAACCAGATTTATAGTCAAGATGATATTAAGAATGGCTCACCTTCAGTTTCTCTCGTGATCGTTTGAAAATGAAGTAATTGGCGTGAGGATAAACCAGGATACAGTTGAAAAAGAAGACACGCTTAGGTTATGAAATCTGCGACCGGTATTTGTCAAACTAAGGGCTTTTCTTCAAACACGAAAATATTTCAGTTTGCTCGAATCTGTGACTAGTATTTGTCAAAATAAATGCTTTTCTTCAAACATGAAAAATATTTCAGTTTGCTCAAAGTGATGGTGGGTTGCAAGAAGGATGAACTGTTTGTCAAAAAAAAATTTTCCCCAAAGGACAGACAGGAAATGTTACTGGGATAAACCAGACCATTTTCTGCTTATTACTTCTGGAGCGGACTAAAGTAGTAAAGTTTATTTCAGTTTTACTAAGTCATCTGATGACACTCCCTCACTGATCAGTACTAAAATGTATAAAACCAGTAAGAGGTTTTTAGTGCTTCAGAAAGTGTTGTCAGTGTTTCATTGCTGCTCTTGCAGCTAAACAGGTAACTAGGGAGTTTGAAAATGAATCAGAAAAAACAGGGTCAGGTGGCTTTTTTCACTTGGTTGAAAAAGATCACTCTATGTATTTTTGTGTTTTCTTTGCTTTTCCCACTTCTGAATCTACAGATTAAACGAATGAGCGAGAGACTGATTAAACAGTGTAGCAAACCGTATTCAAGATTTGGTAGGTTTTAAGTTAATCAAGTCAGGTTTGTAGAGAAACATATTTGTTCAGACCATTGCCTGAGTATGGTGAATTAATGCAAGATGCTTGCTAAACCTGAATTCACTTGCTTTACTTGTTTTGATTCATAGATATGTTAGCTTAATGTGGTTACCTGGATTGTTGAGCAGTGATGACATTGAATCATAGGAATTAGGAGACTTAACAAAGAGGAAACATTTAGAGATTCCAAAGTTGCTGTATGTGTTTTTAGTGTCAAAGATTAAGATAAACAGATAATGATGTGTCTTTATTTAGCCTTTAAACACAGATTAATAAACTGGTATTGCTAGGGACTACAGGAAAGGTTTAACAGATTATTGAAGAAAGCCATGGGGGTTTGGATATCTGCAGCTAATTGTTTATAGTAATCTATAGGAAAAAAATACTAAATTATGAAATGCTATGATCATTTTTCTTAGGCAAAGATTGTCAGCCCACAGATGCAAGATATATTATTTTAGTATTAGTAATTTTAAGTATTTACCTTACTGTTTACATAGCTTTTACATCTTAGTTTAGGCTACAGTTAATGGAAATTTAAATAATTCACGATTATTCAAGGCTTAATAAAGTTAAATTCAGAACATGTATTAAGAATAGGAAAGAAAATTCTTATGTTTATGGTGCAAATTAAAGCCAAAGTCTATCTGAAACGTACATACCATGAAATTTCATAGCAGTCAATATGGTGTTTGACAGTGCAGAACCAGACTGATTACTGAAATATAATTACCTTTGTGGAGGAATTTGGTTGCAGGGGGAAGTCTGTCCTAAGATGGTGCCTTAATACCTCAACATTATTAAAGTATGGCACTTAAAGACTTTACACAAGCAATTATTTCTTATGCATTTTGAACTGTAATTGAATAAAAAATGGCTGCACTGGACTATTATGAGAAATCTTTGCTGTTTTGTAACCTTTAATTATCAAATTTTGTGTTTCAGTATTCTAGCATTTTAGAAATTTCATTTTCCAAGTACTGTACTTTTATGATGTTAAAAGAATTGTTCTATTGCTACAGTAATAGTTTCAGATTATAACCTTTCTTAATAGTTAAGCATCTAGGGCAGCAACAGCAATATTGTTGTTCAAGTTGTGCTTCAGTAGCCAGAAAAGTTTTTGTCATTTTCAACTTTTTAATTAAATTAAGATTTTTCTCATAAGATAATGAATTATACCTTGTGGTCCAAAATATAAAGAGTAGAACTTTAATCATTCCCGCATTAAAAAACGAAGAATTTTAAAAACCTGTCTGCTTTTTTTTTTGGTGCAAGTAGACAATTGATGGTGTAAGCCATTATTTTATTGAGAACCATTAGCTATTTAAAACTTCGTGCATAAATTAAAGAGGAGCTAAATGCATTTGCGGTTGTCGCCATTAGTAGCATTTTAGATTATACAGGCAATTATTGTGTTCATTATCGTAGAGCAGCCCCTTTGCAAAACTATTGTGTCTTTCTTAGACATTATGTACAAATTTTCCCTTGGAGATTAAAATTTCCAGTGGTGTGTTTAATTTTGTTAACACGGTTGTTTCAAATAGAACAAATATTATGACAAGTAGAAGAAAATTTGTTTTTCTAATATGGGAAGTAGCAATAACTGTGGAAAACTACTCCAATTCTCAATTCATCTATTCTTTGTATTGTTATAATTATTCTGCTTATGATTATTTTCCAAAGAAAATAAATTGTTTCATAAGATGTTATATTTTAGAAATGCTTTGATAAAATCACAGTATAGTTGAAATGAAGTTTATCCGCTTTTCCAATACTCTGTTGAATATTAGAGAATTTTTGTGAATTTCTACATGAAGTTTATCAACAGTGTTTCATTAGTCAGGTGCAGAAAATTTTTTAAGTGGAAAGGCACAGAATTAACTAAAATATCTTTCAGTACTTTGGAGTAACTGGTTTTTGAGAACTGGAGAATGTGTGTCTATTATAACTTGCTTTCTTTGTGTGCCTTCTTATATAAGGTTTTGCAATTGCCTTTACTTGCTATAGTACATGAAAATTATTAAAATTGGCTATGGCCAGTAGTGTCTTCTGTATTAAAAAGAATGACATTATTAGTAACAAACGAAATGTTCTTGAGCAGTGTATTTATTGTGTGGAAAATTCTTCATCAACAACATTTTTATTTTCATAGTACCTCTCCAAAAACATTTTTGTTGGATTCCAAACTTAAATTCACATCTGTCTTCATCAGTTGGAAAGATATTAATGCTTTGAGTTAGCTGTGTTTCAGTGTGCAGTGGACTAAATTTAATGTTTCTGTCCAAAAAGTGGCATTCTTTCCAAAGAAGCTCTTTATTCATTTCTATTCTGGGGTGGGGTTTTTATGAGGGGGTGGAGAGGGGAGAGATGGGCTTTCACTACCATGATGCAGGGGGGAAAAAAGTGTGAGGTAGTAGTTATGCATATTGCAAGACAGTGATTCTTTATTTTATTACAAAAAAAGACCAACTCTAGAAGGCCAGATTAAATCATTCCTTTCACTTTTTAATGGGATTTGGATGAATAGAGTAAAATATGCACTTTGCATTCATTGATAGCATCTTTAGGTTGAGGTAATTGAGTCTTTTTTCCCTGACTGAATGAATAATGACTTCATCTGATCCTCAGCGAGGCCTGAAACTTAGGCTGCCTTTGTCAACACAAAAAGATCTGGGCTTTGAAACATGCTCTACTTCCCTGGCTTCATTTTTCTTCATTTTAATCCAAAAACCTATTTTTCTCAATAATTCAAGCATAAACTATGTAGTAGTTGAAGCAGCGGAAATTGCAAGATATTTGTCCTCGTTGTGCTGCTTTTTAAATGCAGCTGATAAATCAGCCGCTGTGGTCTTCAGCTGCCTGGTTCTCTAGGGAAGGGACAGCCCATGTGTAAGCAAGATTGCTGGAATTTTTAAGAACTATATTTAAAGTGCTTCTTTTGCAGACTGTGTGTTATCTAAGGAAGTGTTATATTTTACTGGTCTTACTTGCAAGACTTGGAGATAAAAGGGTCATCTGTGATGGGGCCTAGGAAACTCTTGCTGACATAATTTTCCCACGTATTTTACTGACTACTAGAGCATCCCAATAACCAGAGTAAAAATACCCTAGCTTACATCATACATTATTGAAATGGTGAGAGTCTTAGTTACATAGCTTAAATTTATTTTTTTCATGAGAAACAGTGGATGAAAGATAGCCTCTCTTAACGTTTTTCTTAAAATGTTTCTAAATCAAGTACCTTTTTTCCTCATGAAAAGTTGAAGCTCTGTTTAACTGTAGTGATTTGAAAATGGATATTCCACTTGATTGTTGTTTTTTATTATTATATTGAATAACTGAAAGCTTCATACAATGAAAATTATTTCTGTGAGATTAGTTCAGATTTGCAAGCCGGGATGAGAGTATGGTTGCAAGTTGCAGAAGTTGCAGTACACTCGTTACGTGAATGAGGAGGTACCTTTGTCACATGTGTCTTTTGGTTCTGGAATCTAACAGGTTTTTGATCTTCTAGCAGTCAGTGATCTCCCTACAAATATAATATGCAGTGCTGGTATTTTTGCTGCATGCATGACAGAAGGAATTGTCTTTGCTCCTTGCGCTGCTGTGTTCCTATCCTGGATCGGGATGGGGGAGTGATGTGTTCAGTGTAAAGACATTCAAAAGGCTTGACTGGGGCAGTCCAGACTGGTTCTGGGGATTTTTATTGTCCTATAAGCAGGGAACATCTATTGCATACAAGTGTAGGAATAACGTGCAGTTATCAAAGTGCAGTTAATTGTTACAAGTGCCAGGATTTTTAATAGGTAGGAATAGCAAAAGCCAATAATAGCTAATTGTTTGCATCCAAGAAGCATCATTTTAGGAAAAACTAAGGACTAACTTGATTTCTTCTTCTTCCTCCAGGTTGGCTTACTGGACCTGGAGTTGAATCAACTGACCAAAGCCCTGTTTTTGGCTTTAGTTGTACTCTCAGTTGTTATGGTAACCTTGCAAGGATTTGTAGGCCCATGGTATCGCAACCTTTTCCGGTTTCTTCTCCTGTTTTCCTATATCATCCCAATCAGGTATGTATAAGAATGACAGCAAAACGCAGTTGTCTAATTTCACTGTATGTGGCTTCCTTGAAATTTATACTTGCTTCTCATTGCTAAGGAAATTGATCCTATCAGGAAGCTGAAGGAGAACGTGCCAGCAAATCTGCTGATTCTTCAAGGATCACTGTACAGAAAACAATACTGTTGTATTTTTTTTGTATAATGTTCATCTTGCTGGAGTAATCAGGATATCTAATCCTTTACTAGCATAAATGTATTAATAAGGATACAGTCTTGGTATATTTGAGAATGTGGCTTTAGGAAGCTTGTAGTTGAATGATCTGTTAGGTATATTTTGGAATTTTATGTTTAATGCCTTAAATGCTGAAAGTGTTCCATTTCTCTGGTTAAAATAGACTTTTGTACCCCAATAATGATTAATTTAAATTGAATGGCTGAATAATGTAGGTCGCTTTTACAATGAGAGGGCTTTTAACATGTGTAACCAAGTAGAGACTTGCCCTGAATTAATTAATTCATTAAGCATGAGTACCGTATATTCAAATTGCAGATAAACTGGAACACGAAATAATATCCACGTGTGTAATCAAGTCTTCTGTGGACACAGAAGTGAGAACACTGACTCTGAAATGCATTCTTTTCTTTGCATGGGTATTTCGTTTGCAAAATGGAAATACTGTCTCCTGTTAATCTACCCAGTGTTTAGATTAAGGTAACTGTTAATTTTAGATGCTCTCTAGAACTCTTCATCTTGAGATATGTCATTCAGTAAGACCAGTGACTAGCCACGGAGTTAACAGCATCTAAACTGTAGGTAGGTTTAAGACCTGTCCCCTCAGGCATGTATACAATATTTAACTTACATAGTAAAGAAAAAAAACAAACAGGAGGATTAATTAGGCATATTAATGTAAGCTTGCATTACTTATCTGTTGCTGTGTTTGTCTTTTTAAAGTACATGTCTTTGTGAAGGAAATTGTATCATAGTTGACCAACGGGATACTCGGGAAGCCTCTGTCTTAATGTTTTGTAACTTCAAGGACTTGTGTTTTTATAGCACTATTGTGTTGCAAGAGAAACTGATTCTGTTGAGAAGTTGAGGGAGAAGGTTCTGGCGAATCTGCTGGGAAGTTGAGGAGATCTCATTATAGAAACTGGTCAGCTTGAAGTGTTTCCACTTCTTTAACTGACTCTCGTTTTTTATTTATGCATTCGTGTTTCAGCGTTGTGTTATCTTTCTAAACACTGTCATTGTTATAACTCCCTTACTGGTTGTATGATGCAGTTCTGGTCATGTTGTCTTCCTCCTCATACACACACACTTTCTGAGGATTAAGCAACTTACTCTTGCATGAAGAAGCCAAGAGGCCTCTCTCTATTCAAGTGATGAAGTTTACGTATTTCTAAAAGATTTACTTCCAGGCATACAGGAAAAATGAGCTAAAGATTTAAAGGATCACTTGTCTTTCACTGTGTTTTTGTATAAAAAACATAGTAAGCCTGAACTTATATTTGTCTTTTAACTGCTTTAAGATCTTTGTTACTGGATGCAAGAGGATTAAGAGCATATAGGTGGTATAAGTAAATTTGACTCTGTATTGAAAGTTCAACATATACCACTGGAAAAATATGTTCATTGAACAGCTCATGTTCAGTGTAAGAGCTGCTTTAGTGGACTTGTGGAATAGCTCTTCTCCAAAAATAATTTCTGGGATACATTTAATCCAATTTTTCAATTGCTTGTGGATAATATACAGAGTCAAAATATTAGAGGATGTGATTCTGAGGTGGGCCATGTAGTTACTCTGTGGAAGAGCAGACAGGAATCTATCAGAGAATGCTTTTCTCTATAGAGGTTTATCTGTTTCTGTACCAATTTGTTTTCAATACAGATCATTCATAAATACAGGATTGCTTCCCATAGTGTTGGCAAAATAAACAATTTGGTCATGCTGGTGTTCAAATATTACTACACTTCCCTTCTTCTCTTCTGGATGTTAAGCATGGAAATGACTTAATTTTTAGGCTGTATTTGGAGTGTAAACTTTTGAAGATGAAAATTACAAGACTGATGACATTGAAGCACCAGGTGTTACATCTTCACAATTTTTCAAATAGCTATATGGGGGGAAATAACTTCAGAGGTAAAGGAAATGACCATGGGAGATTCACTGGTAGAGGCAAAGCATATCCGACCTCATGCAGGCATTAAATGTGTTGATCAGTGTTTTTAGAGAACTCAGGAGGCTTCTAATTGGGGGGCTGTTTTTGCACTTGTATTTGGCTTTTGGTTTGTAGGGTAAGGGAAATTCCAGGTATGCAATGAAAAGAATTTTCCATGGCTAGGCATGTTTGGTGAAGATCATCAGGAAGGTTATCTCAGAGTTAGCAGAGTTTAACTGGTCTCTGTGCAGCCTCTCCTATAATGAATAGGAAGAGGAAGTTTTTAGGTACTCTGGGAAGCAGCTGGCTCCTTGTGATTCAGCTGCATCCTAAATACTCATCTAGACCAATGTTACTTCACTGTGTGAAGGGTATTACTGTGGGGCATGTAATATTTCAGAAGTATAAACGTAAAGCAACTGTAAAAAAGCCCCAACACGACCAAACAAAACCCACCCCAATGGCCAGCACTTACCCACCCCTCTCCTCAAAAAAACTAGCCTCAACATTGCACACATTCTGTAGTGTACAAGGAATCGAGCAAAACAGAGAAAAAGTAGTAGTAAACAAACATGAAAAGCTTAGCTCATCTCTTAATTGCTTTAAAGTTAGAACTGTTATGCACAAAATGTTTTGAATAACCTCCCCCCTTCCCCCTAAAATGTTTGGCCTTTAAAAATGATTCTCTCATTGATTCCTTTCCTCTATGGAGGAAGCATAGCCCAGGGAGCCTCCATAGGCAATCTGCTGCCTTAAAAAGTAAAGGTATTTTAATTTCTTAAGATTTACCAGGAAAGCAGGATATAAAGCAAGTCCTTGACAGACTATCCAAAACAAAATAAATCTCTTTAGGATTATGTTCACCCATTCTCTGAGTTTTTCCATGTTCCTCAGCATTTTTAGGCTTTTTTTGTAGTTGGCTCTAGACAGTCTGAGATTGATTAATACCTATCCATGGGTTCCTCCAGTGTCACTGAGACCATTTCATTACTTGTTTTAAATAAAATCATTGATTGAAATATGTGTCCTTCAGTTTACAAGATCTTGCCTGACTTTATCACCTAGTGCAGTTGTCACATAGCGAGCTAGTGGGGGAGCATGTGTCCTCAGGTATGTCCATGCTGCTGCTTTGTGATACCAGTGTAGAAGCTCTCAGGCCTGTGAGGTTGCCTTTAATTTTTAGGATTTTTTTAACAGTAAGGGATTTTGTTGAGCAACTTGTATTTTTTTGGATTGTGTGTTTTATGAACAACAAGGGGCAGAGAGCAGTAACAGCCATGTTAATGAGAAGCCAGCACCTCAGTAGGGGTAAGATGGGGGAAGCTTTGTCATGGTTATGTTATCTTTTACCTGGTTACCTAGTTTAACTCTATCACAGTGGTTATAGATAAATTCCTTTCTGAATTTAATGTCTTTTTTTAAAAATTAGTTGTACATTTTTATTAAGGGAGTTTAAGTTTTGTGTGGAACTGATGATATTTACATTACACTTTTAAAATTCTGATATAAATCATGTAGGTCTTGACAGGATTTTCCTTCAGTTTTTACGGCTACTAAATTGATCAGTTGTTTTAGTTTTGCTTTTGAATAGCTGTCAGAGAGACAGTTACCTATATTTGTATTTTTAAGTGCAAGAGAATACAAGATAATAGAAGAGACTTCAATCAATGTGGAATGCAAGTAACTGCTCTCAGCTACTACTGAGTTGAAAATTTCAATCTGTGTGTATGGGCTCTTAGCCTTGCCACAAAACAACTCTGTTCTTTCCCCTGGCCATTAGTTGTAGCATGTCTTCATAAACTCAGCTGTTACAGCAATTGGTTGAGAAAGCCAAGGCCAAAGAAAAGGCCTTAGTGATGGAACCACCATACCAAACTGGATCCCCTCCACCACTAAGTAATGGGACTTTGTTCATTCATTGTCCAGTCTGCTTCAACACCTTGAAAGGCAAAGTGAGTTGCACCTTGACTTGAGGTCTTTTGTATGTTTGAGTTTTGTTTAATAAAAACAGGAAGGTTTTTCAAGATAATTTAGGTTTAGCCAAGCAGTGTTTGGTGAAATTGCTGCCTCATGTATACAGGCATATGAATCCTGAGCTGTATGTGCTTCTAATTAGCTGTTATGAAATGTAGAGGATTTACCATGAAATAATAAGGTATTGACTGTGGATCTGCTAAAAATCACCCAGGATCTATAGTAGCAGTTAAAAGCTGGATTGACAGGGGCTTATCAGCCATCATTTAGGAGGGTCCTTTAATTTTAGTGTGAACAGAAGCTGAAGTGTCTCTTTTCCTTTGGATACCTCAAGGTTTCTGGTCAGAGACATTGTGCCAAAAGAAGCTGTCCCAGATGTTTGTAAGGAGCTGCCTTACACTTAAGCAGTAAAGCTTTGGGTGACTACCTGGCTCCTGGCTGCTTTTTGTCTTGGGTCTTTAAGAGGAGCATTCAAAGCAAATCCTTCAATTTGTTACAACATATTCAGAGTTGGAGGGAACTCATGAGGATCATCGAGTCCTACTCTTGGCACTGCACAGGACATCCCCAAGAATCACAACATGTGCCGGAGAGCATTGTCCAAATGCTTCTTGAACTCTGTCAGACTTGGTGTTGTGACCACTTCCCTGGGGAGCTGTATCAGTGCCCAGACACCCTCTGGGTGAAGAGCCTTTTCCTAATATCTAACCTAGTCAGTCTGTTTTCAGAGGCAGTGAGGAAAACGCTGCTGGGAAGTGTTCTGTCTGAAGTTCATTAATAGCCAGTCAAATCCCAGTTCATACAGATACGAATTTCTGTATTATCCTGAGGCCCAGGGAACTCACACCTGTCTAACAGCAGCAAGCAGCTGTGCTGCTTTCAATTCTGTTGTAGTTCCTGCTGTCCATGTTGGAGCTTTGATCTGCATAACATATAGGTGTGAGAGTATCAGTCTATGTAGTCTCACAAATAGAGATAGAAGTTGCATTAGATATATAATGCAAATGTTCCAGTGTGGAAGAGCTAAAGAGCTACTTCTGAAGTGGTTTAATACACATTTAGTGTATTGTGCTTTTATACCATATTGTGATGTATAATGCAATCTGTAGAGACTGAAAAATAGTATGTGAAGCTTCATGATCTTTTACAAATTAATTTTGCAACAGGAGTTATGATGTGTCTCCCTCGTGCTAAGACTAAGTCTTACACTCCAGTAGGGTGCTATACTAGCCAGAGCTAGCTCTGTGCTTTTCTAAAAATATCTGATACTTATGCTACATAGAGAAAGCTTAGAATCTTAACATTATTTCAATTGGAAAAGGTGTTTAAGACCACCGGTTCCAACTGTTAACCCAGCACTGCCAAGTCCACCACTAAACCATATTCCTAAGTGCCACATCTACGGGTCTTTTAAATACCTCCAGGGATGGGGATTGCCACTTCCTTGGACAGCCTGTTCTAATGCTTGGCAACAGTTTTGGTGAGGAAATTTTTCCTAATACGCAATCTAGACCTCCTCTAGCACAACTGGAAGCGGTTTCCTCTTGTCCTGTCGCTTGTTACTTGGGAGAAGGAGTCAATCCCCCCCTGGCTACAGCCTCCTTTCACGTAGTTGTAGAGAGCGGTAAGGTCACCCCCAGCCTTCTCTTCTCCAGGCTAAACACCCCCAGCTTCCTCAGCCACTCTGCATGACTGGTCCTCCAGGGATGGTGACTCCACCACCTCCCTGGGCAGCACATTGCAGTGTCTGATCACCCTCCTTGCAGTAAGGGGCACAGAACTGGACACAGCACTCAAGGTGTGACCTCACCAGTGCCAAGTAGAAGGGGACAATCACTGTCCTGGTCCTGCTGGCCAGACTATTGCTGATACAGGCCAGGATGCTATTGGCCTCCTTGTCCACCTGAGCATACTGCTGGCTTGTGTTCAGCAGCTGTTGACAAGCACCCCCAAGTCCTTTTCCATCAGGAATCTTTCTAGCCATTCTGCCCCCGGCCTGTGGCACTGCATGGGGCTGTTGTGACTCAAGGGCAGGACTTGGTAGTTCACCGTGTTGACTCTCATACTGTTGGTCTCTGCCCATTGATCCAGCCTGTCCAGATCCCATCTGTAGATCCTTTCTACCATCCAGCAGATCAGCACTTCTGCCCAACTTGTCCTCCACAAAGTTGCTCAAGATACACTTGATCCTCTCATCTAGATCATTGATATGGATATTGTTAGACAGGACTGCCCCAATACTGAAAACAATCAGTTTTAAAAAGAAGTAATTTTTTTCAGGTAATCTACTGTAGTAAATCTTTCTCCTTTTTAATCTTAAACATTGCCTATTTGCACCTAGGTTTTTTTCCGGTTTTAATCTAATGGTATTACAACAAGTAATGCCAAATCTGTGTGGAATACAGAAAAACAATTTTTTTGTTTATAAAATAATTTGTATTAGACTTCTAATGTAAATATTGTTGCTGTTGTGTAAGAGGCCTAACAAAGAAGGCATCTGACCTGATAAATGTGAAAATAACAAAGAAACATTTTTAATAGGAAGCAATTATTGTTACTCTGAGCTGCATCTCTTGTGCAAAGGCGCTTGTTTGGCATGTGTTCTGTTTGTAATTTGCACTCTTCTGAGTTTTCAGCCTGTAAGGAATCAATAGATTAATTTTTCGTTAATTATTCTGCAGATCTCCTCCTGAGTTTTAAGTTCTACCTATGTTACAACATGTAATTATCTGTACCTGGATTGCATGTGGCCCTGGAAAAACTGCATGTGCCACAGTCGCTATGGCAATATGGGTTGATATGTATTTTTTGCCACGTATTTAAGCATAAACGTGTGGGATTGAGTTCTTGTTTAAAGTGACATTCATTGCCTGGGTTTTATGCAAAGTGCTGTGTGTACCTTCTTTCATTTTATTTTACGTGCTTACATAAAAGACAAAATTTAGAAAAATTTGTCCAAGAGAATTAGTGAGACCAATTATGAAGCAAACAGGAACAACAGTTCTGAGGCTCTTCTTAGGAGCATCAGACAGATAGCAGAGAAAGCTAAATAAAAATGTATATAGTGGACTAAACACAAAGGAATATTATATTGTAGTTCCCTCACGAAATAAAATATGAGAGATGGGTTTTAAGGAAAATTAAAGGTGTGACCTGTGGGTTGATTTTTATTTATTTAGATCTTAATATAATATTGTGCTTAAAAGATGTAACTTCTGTTTTGTTGTATTTTTATTTTTTTATAGTGCCAGTTAATATAAGTTACAAGGCTCCAGAAATCACTTTCTTTGAATATGTAGCTTCCCAGGCATGTTGAAGTTATAGCATTTTTGGTTGTTTCTTGAACAATAATTTAAAAATTATTCTATATTGCTTTCTAGATTGTAAATAATACATGTATCTGTGTATTCTCTTTGGCTGTTCCAAGAACATAGGGATATATGAAAGTTAGGGGATGTAGTCATAGGGGATTTGGTACAGTTTTGGACACTAACGTGACCTAAATGTCATCTTCAGTATCTCACATGGAGATAAGTCCTGAAAATCAAAGGACTAAATCTCAATTTATTTTAAAAAGTTGATACCACTACGGGTACTCATACTGTATCTGGAGTTCTGACATGGCTTTGTTTTTTTGCTGCTGAACTTCTACATATACAGAACTGCTAAGGAAATTCAAATAAAACTGTCATACAATTTTGATTCAAAATCATACTTGGATTTTATTGGGCATGGTATCACTTTGTTCACAGAATTGTCTTTGCTTTTCACTGAATTGTGAAAGAATTGTAGAAATCTAGAATGTTTCTGGAGTTTCTGAATGTGTTTGCCAGACTTTCTCAGTGAAGGCCCTTGCTTATTGGCAAATATGTCCATTTTGACTAAAAGCCAAAATCAGAAATATTTAGGAGGGGACCTAATGTCATTATAATTTGTGGGCAAAAAAAAAATTTCGAAGTCCTGTAAATACGAATGTTTAATCTAAAACACCCCAGTTGTTTTTTAGGAAATGAAAGCAGAAGTATCTAAAACTTTGAGTTTTTAACTTGCAGTAAAAAGCAGTGTGGTTTCTGAAACGTTGTGTTATTGACTTGTTCTGAAGCTGAATTGCTGAAAAAAGCCACCGTGGCTCTTAATGGAATAAATACCCAAGTTGTATAAAAGTTGCCTTAGGTTTGCCTACTCCAGCAGTAGTGCTGATGTTGAGAGACAAGAAATATTGCATTATCGTGTTCACTAAATATGCCCATTCTCTGCCTTCAAATACCTGTATTAACACACTGTGCCTAAATATTGCCTGTTAATTGGTTTGCTAAACATTAGTGTTACTGATGGAACAGTGTGCTAATGCTACATTGGATGCTGTTCTGTACATTTTCATTAATAACTGACGTGTTTGGAGTTTTTAAATTGGATTAAATTGAGAATTTAAAAACTAGTGAATTTAAAATGGTTTTGGTTATATAATGAGGTTTCTTAAAGTCCACAAAGAACTTATGAGAAATGATAGCTAATATCAGGCACTGAAATTAGCTTCGTGTCAAGTAAGCTCTGTGTCTCCTTGTTTTATTGTGTAAAAAATCTTGGACTTTTTAGTCAAGTATTTCTATCCATTCCTGTGAAGCTCTGTTGGAGAGGTTTGTAGTTTTGAAAAAAACCCTTGCTATTAACAGTCAGTCACTGTTTTTAGTGTTACATCGTTGTCCACATTGTGCTAAGTGATAGCTAGAATGATTTCAAACAAAGATTTCCTCTAATATGAAAAGCACCAAGTGAAGGAAGTCAGAGCAGAATACAGTGTACAAATGTTAGAATTTGGACTAAAAATGCATCTGCATCACTCAATTTTATTCCTGTTTAATCCTTTATTCATCTTAACAGTTCAAGCATGTACCCAATATGTCTCTGTATGCCAGAAAGTTGTCTTGGACTGTACTAGGCATTGGGGAGACATTATTTCTTTGGAGGCCAGTGGTGCCAGTGTTCTGTTATGTCCATCAATGTAAAGGTGGCACACTCTGTTCCACTTAGCAGTGCATGCTGGAAAGTTGGCGTAATTCTTAAAATGCCTTGATGCTTTGAAATACGAATTTCTCCTCACAGCTCAGCAAGAGAAGTTGGGGTCTTTATTCCTTTTTTTTCCTTTCTTACCTTTAAATTATTGGTAGAGTCCTCCTTCTGCTGTCTGTCCTTTTACATATAT
>NW_008676393.1:0-4897 GCF_000695815.1 Acanthisitta chloris
GTTGATTCTATGATTTTATGATTTTTTTCCCCCAGAAAAGGCACTTTTGTTAAGCACTGGCATGGACTGCCCAGGGCAATAGTGGAGTCACCATCCCTGGAAGGATTCAGAGGCTGTGTAGATGTGGCACTTGTGGGCATGGCTTAGTGTGACCTTGGCAGTGCTGGGTAAAGAGTTGGACTTGATGACTTTAGGGGTCTTTTCTGACCTAAATATTTTTATGATTCTATGATTAAGCAAAACTTCCTTGGGTCTGAATTAGGGTGATTCTAAGTTACTTTCTCTGTTCCCATAGTACAAATGATGTTTTATAATGAACTTCATGACACAAAGTTCCATTTAGGGACTGAAATCCATCCTGATTTAATTATTTTCCTAGAGAGAACAGAAATGTGTTCCTCAAAAAGTACTTTGTCTTCCTTTGTTCAACCAGCCAATCACTACTGAAGTTACATAGTTTTGTCAGCTTTCTTTTGAGTGCTTTACACAAACAAGCAAAACAGTTCTAATTTGTAGTTTATTTTCTGCCAATACCCAGACTGAGTATTCTTCTCCTTTAATCTCCTCTCATTGCATTTCACAGAATCACAGAATAGGTAGGTTTGGAAGGGACTACAATGGGTCATCTGGTGCAACCTCCCTGCTCAAGCAGGGTCATCCTAGAGCACACAGCACAGGATTGTGCCCAGATGGTTCTGGAATATCTTCAGTGAGGGAGGCTCCACTTCCCACTTTTTTGAAAGAGAAATGAAGAAGATAGGAGAAACAGGTTGTACCAGATTTTCTGGGGTCCTTTTTTGGCATTGCTCCATGGAAAACCAGTTCCTTAACATCCCATCTTTGGCATACAAGAGCTATACTGCCAAAACAATTGCAAGGTGATGCGAATCACAGGAGTGATGTTTGGGCCCCTTAGTTCAGAAAGGATATTGAGGTGCTGGAGTGGGTCCAGAGAAGAGCAATGAGGCTGGTGAAGGGACTTGAGCACAAGTGCTATGAGGAGAGGCTGAGGGAGTTGTGGTTGTTTAGCCTGGAGAAGAGGCTCAGGGGAAACCTTATCACCCTCTACAACTCCCTGAAAGGAGGTTGTAGTCAGGTGTGGGTTGGTCTCTTCTCCCTGGCAACTAGCAGTAGGACAAGAGGGCACAGACTCAAGCTCTGCCAGGGGAGGTTTAGGTTAGATATTAGGAAGAGATTTTTTACAGAGAGAGTGATCAGGCATTGGAATGGGCTGCCTGGGGAGGTGGTGGATTCACCATCCCTGGAGATTTTCAAGACGAGACTGGATGTGGTGCTTAGTGCCATGGTCTAGTAACCATAGTAGGGTTGGACTCGATGATCTTTGAAGTCTCTTCCAACCAGGTTGGTTCTATGATTCTATGATTCTATTGGGCCAGGTCTCTTGAATGAAGCAAATGAAGAGATGTGAAAGACTGTGAATATGAGGTTTAGTGGAAGAAACGAGTCATTGCAGCTCCTATAGGCATATCCCTCAAGTCTAGATTAAATAATTTGATCCTGAGGAATGGGGCCATTCTAGCAATTCATGGAAGCACAAATGCAACATGAGTCATAAAGAGCAAAGTGCAGGACTGATGGTCTCCAGAGCAGAACCCAAACTCATTGCTGCAGCCTACCCTTCCAGGCACCACTCTCCTCCCAAGTTCTGCAAAAATCCTGGTATTCACTTCCTTCTCTCCCCTCTGTTTTGTTGGGATTAGAGCAGAAATGGTCTTTTTGCATGGCACAACACTGTGCTTTGACCTGGTGATAGGCACACTGAAGATCTCTTCCTCCATTGGATTCCCTCCTCTCCCAAGTTAGTGAAAAGGACAATCCTCAACATTTAACATTATGCTAATCCCTGCCTCACTTGGAACCTGGCCAGTTCATTTTCATGCTACATTGCTCATTTCCAGCTTCTAACGTAGTTTAGAAGTTGCATTAAATAAAGAATGGATGTAAAAATCAAATTAATTACTGGACACTCCATGCTACTTAATTTTAAAGCTCCCATTCCACCAGTATTTCTTGTAATCACAACAAGCTGTGGAGTGCCAGGATGGCTGTATTGCTTTTAAATATGTTGATAAGAGACAAATATGAAGTGGAGGTAAGTGTTGGAGCATTGATTTGCAATATTGTTTGGAGCTCTTATTTGCACTTCGCAGTTTGCAGAGGAGGGAGCTGAGGGGGCTCATCCTGGAGAAAAGAAGGCTCAGGGGGGACGTTCTCACTCTCTACATCTCCCTAACAGGAGTCTGTAGTCAGGTGGGGTTGATCTCTTCTTCCAGGTAACAAATGACAGGACAAGAGCAAATGGTCTCAAGTTGCACCAAGGGTGGTTTAGATTGGATGTTAGGGAAAAGTTTTTCACAGAAATGGTTGCCAAGACCTGGTACAGGCTGCCCAGAGTAGCGGTGGAGTCACCATCCCAGAAGGGATTTAAAAGCTGTGTAGGTGTAGTATTTGGGGACATGGGTTAGTGGTGGGTTTGGTAGTGCTGGGAGAATGGTTGGACTTGATGGTCTTAGTTGACTTTTCTGACCTTATTAATTCTGTGATTCTATGATATGCTTGTTAGGAGGAAAGACAACGCCATCTTGGGTGACAGGGGCTGGGATTCAAAATGCTTTATGTAAAACTGAAGGTTCCTCTGATTGCTAAATTGGAATGAACTGTAACATTTGAGCTCCTTCAGACAGAAGGATGCTCTGACCTATTTTTTTAAGAACTTGTGTGATTTAAAATTTTTTTTCTATGTTACATGTCTAATCACTACAAAATTCCAGTATTATATTTTTAAAGGTAGGCAGTCAGAATTTGCCAAAAAGTTGGGTTTATTTCACTGTACATGTAATTTTCAAGGATGAAAGAATCTTTTTGGTGGGAAAAGTGCCATAGATAGCATTGCTTTCCAAGTCATAGCCTTTTTTCTCTTCCATTCAGCTCTGATCTATAGCTAAATCTGTACATTGATGGTGAGAGCCTCTCTTCTGCTCTTGCTGATCATGTAGTTTCTTGCATTTCCTATTTCACCTACTTTAATCTTTCCACTGGGGGGGGTTAACTTTTTTTTTAAATATGTTTGGGTTTGTACTGAGGGTCTTTCTGCAGACCCTGCTGTCTGCAGAGGATAGCCACAGAATATCTTTCCTTCAGCATATGGATATTTTTCTGTTCCATGGGCATTACACACTTTACTGGAGTCTATAGGGACTGACCCTGCACCTGTACCCTTCTGTAAACAGACAGCAGTGTGGTAATCCCAATACATTCTCTCTTAAAAACTTCAAGCAGAGTGAGGATGCTTCAGTATTTCTAAAGAACTTGAAAGCAGAGCAATTGACCAGGGTCTTTGAAACCAATGCAAGTTTATTTTTATTATTATGTTGCTATTTTTTTATTTGTTGAAATGGATTATTTATTTTATTAACTTTGCAAGAAGGGGAAGGATGCAGAATTAAAATTCTGATAGTAAAAAAGGATGAAGCAATGGCACAGAAGGGGTTACACCTGCACAGCCATTCTTCATGGTGCAACTTCTTACAGGACCCACAAAAAAACTTATTAAGCAGCTGCCTGTCACCTCTCCTTAATAAATAAGAATCTCTTTTCAGCCCCTCTGTCTCCTTCACCTCTGGGGCCGGCGTCCTGTAAACACACTGCCAATTAAACCTCATGTCTAGCAAGGCCGCAACTAATGAAAAGCAATAGAGAATTCACTGCCTTTTAATGAGGAAAACATTGCTTTTTACAGGGAACAATTTATTGGGCCAATTCCCCCCATCCATCACCCTGGGGAACTGCTGCCTTTTTTACCCCCTGTTTGTTACTTTGTCAAGCGCGTGTAAAATTGCACGCTGAACACAGAGGTGAAGGCTCTGACTCAATTTATGGTGTGACATCTCTGATCTTGCTCCCTGGATCAGTAAGCGATCCTGGCAATGATATGCATGGAAATTAATTACTGTGCCCGCCAGCGATACAGCAGGCCCCTGCCGTTGATAATAGATCAGTTTGCAGGAGTTTGTTAGAGGGGCGGTTGTGTCTGCTGCTGTTTGCTCACAGGCAGACAATGTCAGTTAAGTGCAAACCACCAACATCATCACAATGCTCAGCCATGGGAGGGGAGGAGAGAGAGAGCTCTTGTAAGAGAGCGCAAGGGCTGCTGGAGTACCCCCGGAAAAGACAAACCAGAAAAAAATGAGAGGAACAGAGAGATCTTTAAGTTAGTTTTTTTTAAGAGCTGAGAGGGAGTATTATTTAAGAAAACCATAATACTTTCCAAGCCTAGACTATTTAAGTGATATATATTTAAGTGGGGGAAAAAAAAGCATGGAGTGGTCAAATTGCAAAAAATAGAAGTTTGGGAAAAAATTCTGGGCAAGAATCTGCAGGGTCCTATCATCGGTGTCTATAATGTGGGTTAGCTTGGTTAGCTTATTTGTCCTATTTCCTAGAATTTGCAGTTTCAAATGCATTCCTAAAATTATAGAATCATAGCAAGGTTTGGGATGCAAGGGATCTTAAATGTCATTTTCTGAAAAAAATGTCTAGCTTCAACCTAATTTCTTGGCTGCAGTGTTTGTCTGCTTCTTCTGACCAGCTTTTTCTTTTTTTTTTGCAGGTGAAAACAGTGGGTTTTACATGGCTTAGCTCACTCATTGTTCAGGACATGAAGGGACACTCAGAAGACAGGGAGGATGGCCAAGATGTATTTCCCTGCTGAGCTGTTTTGGGGGAAAAGGGAGAATTGCCCCAGAGCAGCTGTAGGAAACCACTTCTCACTGAGCTGTTGGGCAGTGTGATCCATGAGCATCCTTGCATCCCTTCGCAGGTGACCCTCCATATAAGGAGTGGTGAAAACATGCCCTTGTGTGAGATGAGTGGAGGG
>NW_008676393.1:4923-25265 GCF_000695815.1 Acanthisitta chloris
CCGTAACTCCTCTACCTCCCCTGGTACTGCCATCTTGTTCACCTCATTTATTCTGGTTATGAAGAAAGGGTACCAGTCACTTTCCTGCCCTTCTGGAAGAAGTACTCAGAGCCCCTGTGGATGCCAAGAAAGAGAACTCTACTAAGCACTATTATTGTATGTCTTCATAAAATCTTGCTGGGAAGCTTTTTCTGTTTACTATTTGACAGTTTTTAACATTTTATTTCTTACCCCTTTAATAATACATATCTTTCTCTGCTTGGTCTTTGGACTGTTCACATACTCATGGAGTTATTTTAACACTTCCTTTATTTCTCACCACTTCCTTCATGGTTTTGTATGCCTTTAGGCCCAAACCAGCTCCATATTGGGTCTGGGACTAGACAAATAAGACATGATGCCCAGGTAAAACCCCAGCTCTGGGGCACCAAGGCAAACAGAGATGATGCCACACTTGGTCCAAACATTACAGGATTCCCTATGAAAGTAATTATCCCAAAAGGATGGGGGACCCCAGCTCTTGTCTGTGACTTTGGGATTCCTACTCCCAGCTGAGTCATAGTACTTGTTTTTTTTAATATTGAGTACTTGCTATGGGCACTGTTTTTCAGTTCACCCTCTTTGAAACAGCCATACCAGTCTTTTGTAGCAAGACAGATACTTTAAAAATGTGTTTCTAAATAAGTGGGAAACAATGTAAATGGCTGATATCAAATATCTTGGAAAACAAGACACATAGGAGAGGAAACAGTGATACCCCCTAGCTGGTTTTTGATGCCTTGAGCAATGGCAGTGCTTGTTGCTTCCCGATCCCCACAGCTCTTGTGTTACGACCCTCCATTCACTGCCATTTTGCATTTGGTAGGGGAACATTTCAGAAAACAGTGGGTGAATTAAAGAATAAATCATGCTTTTGGATCTACCTGTGTATCTTCTTTGACTTAGTTTTGCATATGCACCAAAGAGTAAAATATTGTTCTTCCTATTTACCCCCAATAGTGAAATCAAGAAACTGCCTGATACATATAAAAAGCCCAAGATTATTTCCAAGCTTTGGAAAAAAAAGTGGGGGGAGGGGGAGGAGGGAGAGCTGTGAAAGATCATTTCTTTCCTAATGTGACTGTTAGATTTGGCTGGTTTAGCAATTAAACTTTTCCTTTATTTGTTACCCCTACAGACCCCTGGTTAGAATAGGATCCTGAAGTTGAGTCCGCCAGAGCATTGGGCTTACATGATTCAATTAACCTTTAAGGTAGCTCTGGAAGTTCGTACTCTAGGAGATCCTTTTGTTAATTGGCAGCCTGACACAGACAATTAAGTTTGATCAGATGAAGAGGGCATCAGGGACATCATTAGCATACTGTACTGAAGACTACGTGGTGTGTAAAAGTTGTTTAATTTCTGCCAAGGAAGAAAGCGGGGGCTGGGGGAGCCCTCTTTGCACATACAGCATTTTGCTTATTAAATATTTCATTTCCCTTGCCATAAGCTGCAAATGTTCCTATTTTTTACCCCTCCTTTTTGGTTTCTTCCCACTGCAGTGAAATCCACTGAATGATCATTCGTCTCTTATTAAAACTTCTGCATTACTCTTGAGGTACTGCATCAAAAAAACCCCAACCAAACAACCAAACCAACAAAATCATCAGAGATGGTCATAAAGCCTATGGTGGATGGAGTATGTGCAGGATGTTGTTAAAGTGGTTAAAGCTGGAGCTGGGCTAGATGAAATCTCCATATGTCCTTTGACAAGGGAGATACAAAAAAACATACCTGTGGCTTTCACAAACAGCAGGTCTTACAGCGGAGGTGGCTGTACATCTCTGGGATGCAGGGGGAGATGTTGGGATAAGGGTGGCATGTTCCACATGGCCATGCATTTCTTTGCAGACACAGGAGGTGAACGCACCACTGATGGGTTATGAGCTTGGATTTATGATTGTGAGTGATAGTTTCTTTACATTTATCTTGCCTGGTATTAATAACACTCATACTATTGAGGCTTTAGAAATGCACTTTCTTTTTTATGGGAACCACTGCAGAGCAGAATGGAGGTGAGCCAAGTTGTAGCCATCTCCAAGGTTTACTTGCCACCAGCCTCTTTTAGAATAGGAGTCATCCTGGATTCAAACTTGAGAGATGGGCCAATGCAAACCTCATGCAGTTCAACAAAGTGAAGTGCAAGACTCTACATCTGAGTCACAGTAATCCCAGGCACACTTACAGGTTGAGTGTGGAAGTAATTGAAACCAGCAGTGAGGAGAAAAACTTGGGAGTGACAGTGAATGAAAAGCTCACTATAAGCAGGCAGTGTGCTCTAACAGCCCAGAAAGCCAATCGAATCCTGGGCTGCATCAAAAGGAGCGTAGCCAGCAGGTCAAAAGAGGTGATTCTCCCCTCTGCTCTGATCCTGTGAGTATTCCCACTTGGAATACTGCATGCAGTTCTGGCGCCCTAAATGTAACAAGGACATGGAAGTGTTGGAGCAAGTCCAGAGGAGGCCATGAAGTTGTTGGTAGGAGAACTGAAGTGTGTCCCCTATGAAGACAGGCTGAGGAAATTGGGGCTGTTCAGCCTGGAGAAGAGACCTCATAGTAATCTTTCAGTATCTGAGGGGGCTACAGGGAAGCCAGAGAGGGTCTCTGCTAGGAACTGCAGCGACAGGAAAAGGGGTAATGAGTTCAAACTGAAAGAGAGGAAATTTAGGTTAGATATTACAAAAAGGTTTTTTACTGTGAGGGTGGTGAGAGACTGGAACAAGTTGTCCAGGCATGTAGTGGCTGCCCCAACCCTGGGGGTGTTCAAAGCCAGGCTGGATGAGGCCTTGAGCAAGCTGGTCTAGTGGGGAGGTGTCTCTGCCCATGGCAGGGTGGGTTGGGACTAGATTATCTGTAAGGTCCATTCCAACCCCTAAAATTCTATGATTCTGTGACATCTGCCCAGGCCTGAGAAGCCTGCTGCTTCCTGTTGTAGATCTTCCCATTTTAGGTATGGATTACCACAACTCTGCTCCTCACAAAGGTTTGCAGCTACAGCATCCAGGTGAGTTCAATGCATTGTCAGGAGCAGCAGTAGCTTTAGCAGTTAAAGTTGATGTGTGAGCTTGACATGAGCTCTGCCATGTCACTTACGACTTTAGAGGAGTCTTGCAGGACTGTTGTCCCTCTCCAGTTCTCCCATGTCCACCCCAGATTCTCCAGTGGGTTGTTGAGCCAACGGCAGCTCAGGATGAGAATCCCCAAGTAACCACAGGACTACATGGCAACAGAAGAAAATTAAACTGCATTTCCTCAAAGACAGAGCATTTTTCCCTCCTCTGCCCACTTTTGTACTGAACGTTTTAGGGAGAATAAGCTGTGAGATACATTCTGAAGCATATTTCAACAGATAGATTTTCAATAGATTTTCAGTACAGCCCCTTGCTCCCACCTACTGCTGTCCAGTCTTTTTTTTCTCCCACTTCTTCCCCCAGCCATTTTTCTGGGAGCAAGAGAGAAGGCATAGAATCATAGTATAGTTTGAGTGGGAAGAGACCTTAAAGTTCATCTCATTCCACCCCCCCTGCCATGGCCAGGGACACCTTCCAGTAGACCAGGTTGCTCCAAGCTCTGTCTAACTTTACCTTCAACACTTCCAGGGATGGAGCAGCCACAGCTTCTCTAGGCAGCCTGCATCAGTGCCTCACCACCCTTGTAGCACAGAATTTCTTCCTAACATCTAATCTAAATCTCTTGCCTTTTAGTTTTAAACCATTCCCCCTCACTACCCATCCATGTAAAAGTTGTTAATCTATTTCTATAAATCCTCTATAAGCATCTAGAAAGGAAACAAGGCACATGAAATTAGTAGGCACATGATATCAGGAATTTCCATCCTTGTATCACATAGGCAGGCTCTTTGCTTCCTTATTAGCCTTGCACAGGTGCTTCAGCAATTATGATATATATTGCATCATTCTTATAGCATTAGCCTTGCTACATAAGTCATTAATGTGCTAAATTAGAGACAGCAGCAAATGTAGACTCTTATGCTGTGTGATGCTAATAATATCTATGAAATTTTAGTCCTAATCCAATGAGATGTTTTCAGCCCTCTACTGCCAATAGCATCGTGTAATGGAAAATTAACGGGAAGTTGCAAGTGCAGTATGAGTGTCTTTTGCTGTCTTGATGATTCACCATGCTGCTTGTAAAGCTGTAGCATAAGAAGAATAGAGCTAAAGATTAATCCAGACCGCTATCCAACAGTGTCCAACACTCAGTGCCTTGGGGAGGACATAAGAATGGAGTGAGCACACAGTGACTCCTCCCCAGGATGCTCTGCCTGTCTCCAAATCCCTTTGTGTCTGGGACCTCACTTGTCACAGGTCCAGACCCCTGCAGGGTTCCCTACTCAGAATAGTAGGTATTGGTGTATTTTTACATATTGTCCTATTTTTTAAATATATGATATGTCTCAGTCTATTTTTCTTCTGTAAATTTTGGAGGTTTTTTGAACTTCATGTAACTCAGTAGTTTAGCTGGTCATTAACAGAAATGGCTAGTGAGTATTCGTAACTTTTCCATGGCAACTTGTAGATGGCTTTAAGTGGATGATAAATGTTAAGAAAATGGGAATGATTGGGGGTTTAGGTGTTTTCATAAATCCATGCCAATAAACCCCATTATTGTTAGGCACTTGGTGAATGACTCAAGGCACTTGCTGGGAGACTCAGGGCAGCACTGAGCTTGGAGAGACTTGTCATACTCTGCGGGTCTCTCTCTGTCAAGGAGAGACAGAGATGGGTCAGTCACACTCCAAAGCAAATTGTCTCCTGTAAGCACCTCCTTTTAGGTGGGATGAATCCTGGCAAGTATATTTCCTATATGGGGGTCAACTCAATCGTGTACATATACTCTTGGTCTGTCCATTCCTTCCTGGCAGTCAGGAATTCCCATTTACCCCATGCTATGTTTTCCACCTCCTCTTCCTGTGGGGACCCTCCCTCAAAAATATGGTCATAGAACTGTTTAGGTTTGAAAAGACCTCTAAGTTCATCAAGTCTGATTTTCAGTTGACCAAGCAATGCCAAGAAACAGACTTTATGAGCCGTTTATCGGCCGTGAAAATTTTGTAATGTGAAAGTCCATGACTTTGCATCTCCTAACAGAGGCAGCAAGGAAAGTCAAGGAGAAGGACAGGAGTGGCTGGAAGTTATGAGGTTTTAAAACCAATTGACATGAATCTGCAGCTCGATACATCAGTGGGAGGGTATGTCAGAATATGAAATGGTGGAAAAAATAATTCTGTGAAGAAATGGGAACTATGCCCAGTTCCTGTCTGGAACTTACCCGTGAAGCAGGACTTTGCTGCATCCTGCGTGTGTCATGGGCAAGTCCTGATGCAAACTCAGAGACAAATAGATGTTTTCATGCTTCATCTCCCAAATTAGGAGCATAAGACAAGGTAAAAATGGAATTTGTGAAGGCAAAAATTGTGTTGAAGGCAAATGACTGAACTATTGGGCTGTGCTGAGCATTTGCTATCACTTGTGCAAACCTGTGAGCAGGTTTGCACCAGGACTGAGGTTGGCCTAGTTCCACAGTACTGCAGAATAGAATGATTCTGAACCATAAAGAAATAATACTTGAGATGTATTGGCTGTACAGTTTCATTAAGATGACATAACATCTTGGATAGATTATAATTTTATAATACCTTTGCATGCCACTGCTATTACTACTATGTTGTTTTATGACGATGTTAATATACAGATGTTGCTTTAATCTGTTTTTTAATTTACTTTGTATATCCCCTACGTACATTTTGTTGTAAGGTAGTTTATTTTGTAGCAGCTCATTTATTTTAAAAGTTGGAGGGGTTTTTTATATCACTGCTAGCATGCTAATGACATTTATACATGTGTTCTCTTTAATCTCTCCCCTAGTTGCCTGGTACAGAGCACAGATATTATAATTTCTCTGATATTTCTAAGTGCTGAAAAATGTTTTATTAGGGGCTTTACTTTGAGGTTTGATTTTTTATTTTGCAGTTTACTAAGTTCAGCTCGGCAGTACTGTACTTTGATGTGGTAAGCCTTCCTTGTGTTTTCACTTATACTTTCATTATGGAGTAAATGCTATCACTTTAGATGGATTTGATCATGTTGTCCTTCATCTGAGCATTTGATGCTCCCTAGGAAGTTCTTGAAAAAATAAGGATTTTTAGGTGGTCATGCAACTCCTTAAGTTAGGGGCAAGGCAAAAATTAGAGCAGGCGTGAGCACATATCTGACCTCCAGCAGTCACATTTAGATAGGATCGGATTTTTAAAAATTCACATTTCTATAACAGGCCAAACAGCTCAATAACCAGAATGTTCCCACGCTTAGATATAAATGCCCTACACAGATTGAAGAGGAATTTCTCCAGCTGGGATCAGGTTGAGCAGGATGATCTTCAAGGTTTCCTCCAACTCAAACCATTCTATTATTCTATGACTTTGGGGTTGCACCAATAGAGAAATTAGGCCAAACTGGGGAATAAGGATTCAATGAATGGATGCTGGCACAAATAGAGGGGGAGGCATGACCTGGATTTCTGAACTTTAATGAGTGATGCTGCTAGTATGTATGTGTGTGTCTAGTTGCTGTAGCAAGGTGAAGTCCCGTTTCACAAGGGCCTTTGTGTGGTGCAGAGATGTGAAGGAGGGGATGTACTTGTTGTGGGGAGGAGGAGGGAGTAGCATCTTTCTGAGCAGATTCCCATGCTGGACTTCTCAAATTATGTCTGATTAAGTCTGCTGCTCAGAATGTCATGAAATTAACAAGTGAACAAATTGCATGGACTTTGGTGGGATGACTCCCTCATTTCATGCTGCCCTGTGGTGTGACTGCTCCGCCTGTGACTGCCTCACTGAATTCCTTGTGAAACCCCTCTCAAAACAAGGAGAAATGAGCATCCACCCCTTGCCACAGGCTTGACTCCACTGTCTCAAAGTAATATCTTGCCAGAGCTCTCCAGCCTCCTCAGGGAGACCTTGCTTTCCCTAAAATATGTACGTTGGGAGAGGCCTGAATATTTTTCCCATAACTTGGTCGGATGGAGCTTGAGAAATGGTGCCATAGATGGTTTCATGTTGCCAAAATGTACTTGCTATTTGATGATGTGGGCTTCAGAAAGCCTGCTGTTCCCAATTGTCCATTGCATATTAAGGATGGTTATAGCCAAGAAGACTTCTCTATTTATTTGCTCCCTTTTCACTGTGACTTTATTATGCATGAGCAGCTTGACTGTGATACTTCTTTTGTTTTACATTTTACATTCATTAAAAACCAGTCATCTGCATATTTTGTGAACCCTCAGGGGTCTCTTCTCCCCTTGATGCATGTGTGCCAGTCCCATTAGCATGGATGGGAATTAGGAGCTCATGCTGAAGGAAAAACACAGGCACACCTCCCCCTCTGTTTCTCCTCCTAGTATTCAACTAGGATATTTAAAAAAAAATCATTACAAAGGATATTCACTTTGTGTTTAAAAATAAAATAAAAGCAGGAAGAAAAGAAGGGAAACTTGACCATGTAGCTCAGGAGATTCTTCTTATAGGTCAGGGCTAAAGGCCTCATAAACAGAGGTTGTAAATCACTTTACTATCACTGAGATTTATGGCTGCATCTCTACTAGTAAGTGAACTGGACCAGTCCCACTCCCCAGCAGGGAGGACAAGTGATGTAGTATGGCTTGCATCCACACCAGTGCCATCTTCCTTCCCTGGTCTTCTAAGATGAGAGTGAGGCCTGTTCTGGTCACTAAAATGCACCAACAAGCGTTTGATCCCATTTTTGCCACTCCTAAAATGGCTGCAGGCTGCACTGTGGTCCTTAGGGACTTCCTGATGCTGCTAAGAATTTAGATGAGGAGGTCACAGCAGTTTCCTAAAAGGAGTCACTGGAAAAACTTGGTGGTTCCCAACTGACCATCCCAAGGCTGGTCCTTGCCAAGCCACCAATCCAAGGGACCACAATGTCAAGTGATGTTCCCGCAGTGGACAGGGAAGGCTGCCCTTATCTCTGTGCCACTTACAGAGGACTGTCCTCCTACCTCCCCTGCTCCTGCTGAGCAAGGGTTCAGGCTGTTCAATTTTGCTCTCTGCCAACAAAAAAACGATTATTTTTTTCCATTTCAGTTAAAACTACTGGTGCATGGTGGCTTCTGGTACAGGGACTCCCTATTCTCTCTGCCTCATCTCTGAGGATTAAAGCAATTGTGCTTCTCCACCCAGACAGAAGTTTTGTATAAAACCTCCTCTGTGTTTCAAGTTTGGCAGTTCCCCCTTTCACAAAAATGTGCACAGGAAGACACACAGAGAGATATGAATTTATTTTCTGCATTGTTAAAGCTTCAACATTGCCCTCAAATCATCCTGACACAAAGGAAATGCAGCTTGGTTCACCAACCAGCACATTTTGCCCTGAGCAAAGACACTTTCCCATGCATGGAATGATCTCCCACTGTTTCCCATAAGAGCACAGGGCTGGCTAGAGAAATTGAATCAGAAGCTTTCTGAGACAACAACCCACCTGAAACAACTTGAAACAAATGAGGGATTGAGATGCGGCCAGACAATGATAGTTGGAGCCATGTGCTAATCATGGGATTAGGCAATAATCCCATCTTCTTGTTGTTGCCATGGTTGGAGCATCCTATGCTCTGCCAAGCATTCACCTTGTTTTAGCAGCATGCTGGTTACTTCAAGGACCAGCTTTCTCTGCCACTGAGTTTGCATACTGGTTCCTGATGTATACTGCGGGTTTAAGCATAATGGATGTTCTAGCAAGTCAATCACATAGACCCCGTCTTGTCTGGCTGATGGTGGGTAGAGGGATAAATGGTTTTGGAGAATGAGGCATTCTGTGTAGTGCAGCTTCCTGGCTATTGTGGCTCTGGTCGTTGTCTAGTTGCTCTGTCCACATTAGTACCAGTTCAAGTCTCACAGTAAGCATCTGACTAGAGAAGCCCAACTCCAAAGTGCTTCTCAACCATATATTTCTCTGCTTTCTTTCTTTTCTGCTGCTTCATGTCTTTGGCAGCACATCCTAATATCTAGTGTATCCTGGAACAAGATGCCCGAAGAGGTGGGAGTGTTCAAGGCCAGGTTGAATATGCCTTGGAACAATCTGGTCTAGTGGAAGATGTCCCTGGCCATTAAGGTCCCTTCTGATCCGAACTATTCTAGGATGTTTTGATCCAAAAGTAGAGAAATTACTTAGTAGGGACCCAAAAAAAGGGCATCGTTTTCCAGGGTAAGAGACGTCACTCAGCCCTTACTCAGATCTATGTCGTAATTCAGGCTGCTTGGAGACAGCCTACAGGTAATAGAACACAATAACAACCTCCTAATTCCTTTTTTACTCACTTGTTTGGCCCACTGATGTGATTTTATTGATTGATTGATTTATCAGCTGAAACCTGGAACAAATAAACATCTACACAGTAATGGCAAGTTAGGAGGCCACAAGCTGTCCTTAGGTCACCTCTGGAGTTTGGGGACTCCCTGTCATCCTTTGCATGAAGGCGCAGAGAGTTACTATTTGCTTTTTAGGAGAATGTTCCTCACCCAGAGGGTGGTTGGGCACAGGAACAGGTTCCCTAGGACAATGGTCGTGGCTCCAATCCTGCCAAAGGTCAAGAAGCATTTGGACAGTGCTCTCAGGCACACGGTGGGATTTTTGTGGCTGTCCTGTGCAGGGTCAGAAGCTGGACTCAGTGATCCTTTTGGGTCCCTTCTAACTCATGAATTTTTATGATTCTATGATTCTTTGCACATCTCACCAGCACATGATTTACAGCTGTACCTCAACTTACAGCAGCCCATCTGGTTACTCTCAGCCTGTATCTTCCCTGGGATAACTCTGCTAAGTGAATACTATCTCCTATTCAGCATCTTGTCCACACACATACTTCATTCAGGTACAGAGTTTCTGGTTATATCCCAGACTGCACATCAGCTGGGAGTGACAACCACATTTCAGAATCAAGTCTGAAGAAAACTTGAATTCAGCATCACTGGTTCACTCTTACTTCACTAAAATAAAACAAACAAAACCAGCAAGGATGGAAAATGGCTTTACTGGAGACACATCAGAGTCTCCATTTGTGAATCAGTTTCTTAAGAGAAGGAGGCTCCATTTAGCTAAGAGGTGCTAGCAAAATTGCATCACTGGCTTTCACATCTACAGCCCTCTACATACTAACTTTGACTCAGCAGTCTGCAGCAGTAAATCATTAATACTCCCTTAAGAAAGGCAAGCTAGTTCATAACAGAAGTCTGAAATGAGGAAAGGAGATGGGTGGATGAACAGACTTTCCATTCCCAAAATAATGCATTGCAGTCATCTTGAATACATGGAGAGCGTACAGGCCGGAGGCGTTTTCTTTGTTAAATATTTACCATGCAAGTATTATTTCACAGAACATTTCTGGGACTTTACCTAAGCAAACTGGAGTAAGTGAAACATTGAGATGGGTCAATAGGACCATTTGCCAGAGTGGCTTATTCTTAAATGGGAATCAAAAGCCGACCAGAGAGAGCTCTGTAATGTTTGACTACTAAAAGCATTGTTCCAAAAATGCAGCACCGTGCTGGCTCCAAGAGACCAGTGAATAGCTTATCTCATTGGCATCATCAGGCCAGTATTTCCCCTTAATTGTCAACCATACAAACTCCTGGACATGAGCAAGGCAAAGGGATGAGATCCTGGTGCTTGGTAGGAACCTGACAGCGCTGAGGAAAGGATCAATGCTTATATGCACAATATTCCCTCAAAATCACATTTAGTACTCATAGAAATGACCTGCATTTATAGCAGGTATAGCCCACCACAGGTCCAAATATCGTCCCTGCAAACACCAGGGCTCAGGTCCAGCATTGCCTAGATGACATTTAAACCTTCTCCCTAGCACTCAAGACTTCACTCATAAATATAATCAAATTACAGATAACTTGGAGCCATCCAAGCATGAAAAGCCACCAGAAACAGAAAGAAGATTGTTTTGCTAATCCTTGTGAGGACACTGCAGAAATTGTCATTCTGTACTTGCAAAACTGAAGTAAAACCAACTTTGTGTTACATTTTTTTTTTTTAAAAAAGCAAAACACCCCAATTATTTCAGGTTTCACTTAAAAATGAATGAGGTGTTTTTTTCTCCCCAGATGTTTTTAAAGAAGTTTCTGCTGGATTAACTGCAAGCTAAATTAGTCCTATTACCTACTGAGGAGCAAGGAACTATATTGCCAATGAAGTCATTCAGGAATACAATAGATGTTCTTCTGGGCACAGATTGGCATTGGGCCCTCCCAGCTTTTTGTGCACCTCCTCACAGGAAGAGTGTGAGACACTGAAAAATCCTTGCATTAAGGCAAGCACTACTTAGCAAAAATCAAAACATCAGTGTGTTATCAACATTATTCTCATACTGAAGCCAAAACACAGCACTGTACCAGCTACTAAGAAAATGAACTATATTCCAGCTGAAACTAGGACAAAATTAGTAAAGAAATTATGCAGAGTACCATGAAAGAAAGACAGTAGTTATTTTTGCACAAGAAAACTGGGTGAAATAGAAATGTCTACCAGTGAAGGGAGGACAAGTGTGCTAGATCCAGATGGGTGGCATTGATGTTTACTGTGTGCAGACTTCTCCTGCAGTGCTTCCCACCAGAGTGAAGAGCTATGGAAACTCAAAGGTCAGTGGGTTTGAATCCATCTGTCATCTTTCAAATATTGACATATATTAAGGCTAATCCAGTATATGTGATGTTTTCTCTCCTAACTCCCTAAAATTTCCATTTTTGATCAACCTGAGCTAAAATTACCTCCCTTCTATGAACTTCTCTGTCTCCCCTTGAGTTCAGGCAGACTTTAAGATTCCATTGTGATTTAAGGAAGCCAGGCGTGACAAATAAGGAAAAGTTGTATTCTTTTTTTTTTAAAAAAATTTTAAAAAGTGTAAAACACATTGGCAGTTAATTCTGATTCAAAAATACTCTAGAGAAACTTGTAACCTAGGAACGCTTTGTAAGTGGGAAGATGAGTGCAAAATTTGTCATGCCTGAAGAACCACTCAGCTTCTTTGTACTTCCAAAATTTGCATCATGCTGGGCTGGTCCTTGATATAGTCCAAGTTCAGGGAATCATGCCCTTGCTGGAGATTTGCTGCACTGCTACACACCAGTTTGATTTAAGTCACTTCAGATGTCTAAGCAGCATCCGAAAACTAAAAATGTCATGAAACATTTTTTGAGGTTGCCTCCCTTTCAGTGAATTTAAAACACCAGCCATTCATCTTTTGTCAAATATTGTTGTTTATATCATATATGATAGAATCATAGAATACTTCGGGTTGGAAGGCACCTTTAAAGGTCCCTGCAATGAGCAGGGACATGTTCAACTAGACCAGATGGCTCAAAGCCCCATCCAAACAGACTATGAATGTTTCCAGGGATGAGGCATCCACCACCTCTCTGAGCAACCTGTTACGTGTAAGCACCAGGTTGTTAGAAAAACCATTTATCCAAAATTTCTGATTTTATTTGTGATTTCTTGGGTTGCACTTATGCTAGTTCTTGAGCAGCAGGACTTCTGAAACCTGTTTCTTCAAAAATTGTCTTCCTAGTATTTCCCTCCTGTGTCTAATAATAAGGTTGAGTTCATCTCTCCTGCTCTGCCAGGGGAGGTTTAGGTTGGATATTAGGAAGAGATTTTTTACGGAGAGAGTGATCAGGTATTGGAATGAGCTGCCTGGGGAGGTGGTGGATTCACCATCCCTGGTGAATCCCTTGAAAACCTGGAGGTTTTCAAGATGAGATTGGATATGGCAATTAGTGCCATGGTCTAGTAACCAGGGTAGGATTGGACTCGATGATGTTTGAGGTCTCCTCCAACCCAGCTGATTCTATGATTCTATGATCATAGGCCTTTCTTCCAGAAGAATATGAGCATGATTTGGTGCCCTCTTGTTTTTTTAACTGCTATCTTCTTTTTGCCTTTTTTTCTCAGAAAATTTACAAGAACTTGTTCAATATATTTTATATATTTGGAATTGTTAAGCTTTTGTCATATTTGTTTGAAACTTTCCATAGATTCAGAAGTTATCTGTCTCATTTCCTTAAGCAACAAAGTTAAAAATATTCCTGTGAAAGCATGACATAATTTTTTCTTTTATTCAACAGCAGTTAAGGATCAGGAAAGATGTAGCCTAGCCACCGAAATTCTGTATTTCTCCTGTAAATGTATTTACTTTTGTTTTCCCTTTAACCATTTGTGTTTCTGATCACCTTTCTCGTCACAGCAGGCAGCAGAAAATGTCATACCAGACAAGAGCAGAATCTGGTAGCCCTTTCTGTTCAATCCTTGCAATGTCTCCCATTTGCTGCTATCTGCAAAAAAATTAAGACTCCTACACTGTATTCCATAATCTAAGAGTGTCTGTACTAGCTCAGATCAAGGGTCCATCTAGCTGCAGATCCAATCCCCAGCAAGAGGTAGTTCTGAGATACATCAGAAATAATTTTCTATTATTGGATGGTATCTACTAATGTTCTGTGATGTTTTTAGCATGTATTCTTAAGGAAATCACAGAATTGGTAAGTTTGGAAGGGACCACTGGAGGTCATTTAGCCCAACCTCCCTGCTAATTACCCAACCAACCTGCAGGGTCGTCCTAGAGCACATGGCACAGGATTGTGTCCTGATGGTTCTTGAATATCTCCAGTGAGGGAGACTCCACACTCCCTCTGGGCAATCTGTTCCAGTGTGCAGTCACCTGCACAGGAAAGTGCTTCGTCATATTCAGGTGGAACATCCAATGCATTAGACACTTTTGAAAATGAGCCATTCCTCCTGCTGTAACTGCTTTGGAATCTGTTGCTCACCTTCAACCACTGGTTTCTATAAGTTTTGCTAAAATTTTCAGGTTGAGCTGAAAGTGCTCCAAAGAATCTGTGCAGAGGAGCAAAGTTAGAAATATCCTAATCCCAGGAAGGTGGATTTCAGCAACAGGTTTTCAGACTGTTTAGAGCACTGCTTGTCAATCAGTGTTATATGGAAAACATGAATTTATTTTGCTAAACTCTTAGGCTGATGCATCTCTGCCACTACCTTCATAATAGAATCATAGAATGTTTTGGGGCGGTAGGGACCTTAAAGCTCATCCAGTGCCGTCCCTCTCTGTCGCGGGCAGGGACACCTTCCACTAGATCAGGTTGCTCGAAGCCCTGTCCAACCTGGCCTTGAATACTTCCAGCAATAGAGTAGCCACAGATTCTCTGGGTAATCCCAGCCAGTGCCTCATCATCCTCATAGTCACAGGTAAGTAGAAGGCTCCTGCCTCTTTTGGCATTCACTCTTGTTTACCTTACAAGATACAGTGATTTGGCCTTTGATACCGGTTTTTACTAATGGAGACACGACAAAAGAGTCCAACTAGCAGCAAAAACATGTCATGGACAAAGATGGGACTCAATAACCCTGTTCATTTTTTGCTGTCTACATCACCACCTTTCCCTCCCCCAGCATCTACCTGGGGTGCAACTCGGATGGAGAAGAAAAGATTGAATTAAATATTGCATTCAGAAGCAGCACTTACAGAGGTGTAGATCATAGTCAATGTATATTTTCAATAACATGACAGTTTTTTTCTGCCTGGATTATTTCCAGCCACGATTACACAGCACAGAGATGACTTTAAATACAGGGCCCCTTGCTTGCTCTGTTGTACCCTGGGTAGGCAGGAGGCATATTAGGAAATTGCTCTGATAATGTTAAAGAGGATAGATTTGTGATTATGGTGTTTTGACCCACCTGGTAGCCTGCCCTTGGAGCTCTACTTAACAGGTCTTCCCTGTGTCTTTTCAAGCAGTTAATTTTGTGGCCAAGTCCCTGAACTCTCTTCCCATTCCTTTTTCACGTGTAGGGCTGTTTGCTTCTCTGCCATCCAGTCATCTTGCGAATGCTTGCTCAAGGACACCTTGGAAGATTTGTGCTAATAATGAAAAGCTTGAAGAGGGCAAGAGATTTTGCCCAGAAAAAGTAATGTCAATCAACTCTATTGTGTCTCTGTCCCATTGAGAAGGGGGAGCTAATAACAGAAAGGCTAGCTAATGGGCTGGCTTTTAGGGGTCTGGTCATGTGAATTAATGCATTATATTTGTCTGAGCAAGATTCTCAACTACCTTATAGGCATTCAGGGTTTTAGAATATTTTGTTGTGTATTTTAGTTCACAAAAAGGCTTTTCCAGTCTTGCCATTTCCTTCTGTCACAGACAGATAACTAGGAAAAGAGAGCAGGATATTTCTGTGCTGCTTCTTTGCTTAATATCAGGATATTTTCAGCAGTCAAAGGAGAATGTATTTCTAGGTTTGGGGGTTGAGGCTGGTTTTTTTGTTTGTGTGTTTGTTTCTCTTTGCACCACAAACCACACGAAGGGGCCAGGAGGATTGCACATTACATAAGAGTGGCCCTCCACACTTTAATGTGGGTCTGTGCCGTGCCATGCAGTGAACATAATGTGTCCTCCCAGGGACAATTTGCATAAAGGATAAATAAGAGAATCACAATGTGAAGTTTATTCATTTTTAAATCCTGCAGCGTTTGTGATTGAAGGCCCAAGCTCAGATGTTTTCCTGATGTGTACCATTAAGAGTCAGGGCTTTGCCTAATGTCTCTTCTGTTACTGCAGGGGGATGTAATGTGCAGTATTTCTCCACACTGGAGTATCATTTTCAGTGTATACCACTCGGCTAGGGAGTGAGGAACTGCAGGCTGCATTATCTTGTACCAGGCCCACTCTCCTTAATTTGCTGTAACCGAGCCAGCACATTAAATACAAAACATATTGATGTTCTATGAGAACCCTTGAGGGTCTTTACCCTTCCTTGTCAAAGGAACTGTGCAATCCAGAAGGAAAAAAAAAAAGGCATTTTGCCATGGTGAAAATAGTTGTGCTGCTGGCATGCCGTGGCTGACATAATGCTGCACTTCCATTTACTTCACTTGGAAGGGAAAGTCATAACAAAAGCCATTTTACCTCCTGATTCCTGATGAGGGTTAGCAGAGAGAGGTGATCTGAACCCCGACTTGTGTGGTGTTGGTAGCAAAGTTGTTTTATCTCACATTCTTAAATTTGCTGACGTCATAGGAAGATTTAGGCCGGAAAAGACCCTTAAGATCATAGAATAATGGAATGTTTTGTATGGGACAGAGCCTTAAAGATCATCTAGTTCCAACCATTAACCTGACACTGTCAATTCCATCACCAAACCATGTCCACTCTGATGATCTCACAGTTGAAGTCTGGTAGTGAAAGAGTCTGGTTCTGCCTGGGCACCACAGGCAGGAATCCATACAGGACATCCCAGCAATCCTCTGATAAGGGTTAGTAGGTTTGGGCCAATGTGCTGACGCATGTTCAAATATGATTTTGGTTGTTCTGACTAAGGGCTAAATTCCTTTTTGGGCCTGCTGCTAAAAACATTAATCCAAGACATTAGTGAGAACAAAAGCAAGAATGTACATAACCTGCCAGATCTGCCTTTGTCCCATCACCAGTGAAAAATGTAACAGAGGTATGCCAACATCCCAATGGCCCATGTCAGCTGGCAAGATGATGGTTGCCCTCCATTATCCAAAGTGGTTTTCAGGGTTTTGTGGACCACAATTTTAGCATGGAGTTTTCAACATGTTTAAATGGAGCATTTGAAACTCTAACAACTGCTTCTTCATCACCAGTGAATCTGGGCTTTCGTCATCTTTAGATCTGAAATCTCTCTCATTAAAGACAAGCTGTTTTTTTCCTGTGTCTCATGAAGGTGGTTAACAGCACCTGGCATCAGAAATGATGAAATGTGTGATTTGTGGATTTGTGTCCTGTGATTGACAGTCTTGAGTACCTGAGAGGGAAGAACTCAGCTAAAAGGTTTTCTGTATTTGGAAGAATTTGTAAGGTCTGTCATCTTGCATCTTGTGAGGTTCTCCAAGATAAGAATTTCAGCCTTCCCATACTCAGAAGGTCTCTACCCTCAGTCTGTTTGTGCCTATGTAATTTGTAAAGACTGAGAAATCTTGGAGATTTCTATCTTAATTTCAATTTTGGATGAAACAAAGCTATAGAATAAAAAATCTGTCAGGAAAATTCTCAGAGACTCACACCTGGATAGTAAGGTTACAGAGGCTTCCCTAAGAAATCAATTTAGACTGGACGACATTGTAGGAATAGTATTATGAAGTTTCTCTGAAAATTATGTATAGTATTAATCTCTTACTGGTTACTCAGTTTACTGGATAGATTCCCTGGGTATTGATCCACTTTTACACTAAATCACAAACTTTTTATTGCATTAACTGAGAGCTAGCCTTGTGCTCTGAAAGTCAAGCCCAGAAGTGAAGGTGTGACACCTTACCCTACAATGCCTCTGAAGAGGAAGTTGAAGCTGGGTGTCTTGTGTACATTTGGGAACAGTAACACAGAGTTTCCCAGCATTAGACCCAGGGATTTCAGATGACACAAGCTTCAGCTTAAGACCCAGGATAGACCATTTTGCCACAAATCCTGCCATGAACGTACTTTCTTTTAGACCACAACAAAAACCTATAATGAACTTCATTTACAAATATAACACTTTGAAGGGAGGAAAACCTCAAAGCAAACCCAAGGAAGCATTTCTAAGCTTGAGACATTGGGTTTTTCATTTTTCCGACTGAAAGCTCATGTCTGGCTCATTAGGTTACATGTTATTTGCCATAGGTAATGCTTATTCCAAACTATTTTATGCAGCTCTAACCACAATCCTTCAGGTTTTATGCAATCATTTTTTGCTTTTAGTATTAAAAAGCCTTTGTATAGTGAGATAATACTGATTATCCCCACAACCATTTGTTGTAGAGGGCTTTTCTACCATATACATCAGCATTTCCCTTTTGCTTGCTTTTCAGTGTGGAGGAAAGCATCTTCTATAAGTCAGAAAATATTTTGTAAAATATATTTCAAGGAGTTTGTATGAAATGTCATAGCTGAGAAAATGCTTGAAATTGTTGTCGTTCACAGCCAGTAGTAAGAAGCCATGTAGCAGCTCTTGGGTTTGGTTATTTGAAAGAATTTTTGTGGCTAATCCAACATGGACCATTCCTTTACATGGATCAGGAAGACCCACTTTCTACCTAGAAAAGCCTGTGTAATTGGCTGAGCCATGTTGAAGCCAAGTGGTGTCATGAAGGAAACCAGAAGAAGTAAGCAGGAAATGAATGCATGCAGGCAAGATACTGACTGTGGGTTTTGGCCTTAGTGTTTATTCTATGGCCCTTCAAAAAGCAATTTTTTTGGGTATAATCGTCTTTGTTTTTACTGCACTGAGGTGATGTCCATGAGCCAGAATGACTGGTGGCTCCACATTGCTGAGCTGTTTGGTGGATCTGTTTATGTGCTGTAGGTTTGTCCATATTGGACAGCAGTTCCCAGTGGTCAGTGAAGCACCCTCAAAACCACTCCACAGATAACATGGGTTTGCTCTGTGTTGGCAGTATAAAAGAACAGGACATCCATGGGAATCATAGAATCATGTAATTTTTAGGTATTGGAATGGACCTTATAGGTCATCTAGTCTCAACCTCCCCCTGCGATGGGCAGGGACACCTCCCCACTAGACCAGCTTGCTCAAGGCCTCATCCAACCTTGCTTTGAACACCCCCAGGGTTGGGGCATCCACTACTTCCCTGGACAGCCTGTTCCAGTCTCTCACCACCCTCACAGTAAAAACCTTTTTCCTAATATCTAGCGTAAATTTCTCCTCTTTCAATTTGAACCTGCTATCCCTTGTCCTGTCACTGCAGTTCCTAATGAAGACTCCCTCTTTGGCTCCCTTGTAGGCTCCTTCAGATATTGAAAAGTTGCTATGAGATCTCCACACAACCTTCTCTTCTCCAAAGAGAAGACCTGCCCCGTAACAGCACTAACACCTTAGCTGTTTAATTCACATGCAGCCTGTGGCCTCTGGAGAGTCTTTTACAGCAGTTATCCCAATAGAGCAACCAAATGCCATCACTGGTTTACACCAGTTCTTTACCTTGTCGAGATCCTTATTTTGAAAATTGATTAATGAGCATCCTGAACAAGGTAAAATATTGTTGTGGACTTACTGTGGTATGACACAGCCCAACTTTCATTTATATCTCCATAAATTCTATTTTTCTTAGAATTCTTTGTTGATTTGTTTGGGTGTTTTTGTATTGTGTGTGTGTCATCGAATCATTGAATGGTTTGGCTAGGAAGGGATCTTACAGCTCATCTAGTTCCAGCCCCCTGTCATTGGCAGGGACACCTTCCATTACACCAGGTTGTTCTGATCTCCATCCAGTCTGGCCTCAAACACTTTAGGCTCACCTCCAGGCTGTTTGTCTGTACAACACCTGGAACCATGGAGAGCTTGAATCCAGGTCTTCCACTCAGTGCTGGGAGGGAATTGAAAGAAATAGTTTAAGGTCAGCATTGGTTTTCCTTCTTTGGAGAGTAAATGCAACAGAAATTGTTATGTGAGCTGGCTTGGTCTGGAAAGATTTATTGTAAAATTCAACTGTGGGAATTTCACAAGTTCTCTTGTAAGATGGGAAGTAGCCGCATTTTATTAACTCAGGCAATGAGTTATACAATAAGGATGCTGGTTTTGAATCTCTGGTGGCACTGAAATACAGAGATAAGTTTTCTTCCCCCTGCTCCCACCAATGCACCCAGTTCCTCTCCCTGGTACCAGGAGGATCTCAAGAATATGTTCAGAATGAGCAGGACCATGTTGTTGGGGCATCTGGCTGTTGAGACAAGGAACACTCTGTACACTCTTTGCAGTGCTTTGCAAACCTCCTGCCACACTGAACACCCACCTCAGGGTCACCTCACACCACAGCCCCCTCCCAACATCTGCTTCAGGGGATGAACCCCACGTGATGTTTGCCAGCAGAAGTAAATGTAAAAAAGACCAGTGGAGACCTCCAATACAGGCTTAAAAATTGAGTGGATGCTTCATCCATGTCTTCCCTGCAAAATACACCCCAAGTTCAGCCCCTGTCTCTGCTTTCTCCCTCCCCATAACCCCAGCAAAGCACCAACGGTCATGGTTTAGTCCTGTCTAGGAGAATGTGTGTTTGCCTGTGTATGTCTGTGATGGTTTGTTTTTTTTCAGAGTGACTTGTTTGTGCTGTCATCAGCCGTTGTTTTGGTAAATGGTGAGTTAAACAGATATATCCAAGCGTAAAATCTAAAAAATGTTCCCTGTGGGCGCCTGGGGGGTGTTGTTTGAAATCAACTACATATCAATT
>NW_008676393.1:25311-27742 GCF_000695815.1 Acanthisitta chloris
CCTTATAAATTACATTTTTTTGTTCACGATCTAGCCTCATCTCAGCTCCCCAGAGGCCCTTAGACTGAGAACTATGATTGTGTTGGAGAAATGTTTGCTCAGCTTGAGCGATGCCATTAGTGTTACATGTGCCAGGCCGGTCTCGCCGGCACCCCCCTCTTCCATCCCTCCATCCCCCCAATCCCAATCCGATCCCCCTCCCCCTGCCTCCCTTCAACAAAATGCAATATGTGCCTGGTAATTTTTCTGTTCATTATCTCTTTGTTTTCTGTAAGTACAAGGTTAGATTGAATTACTGCAGGCTCTATTGTCTATTTGTAATTCTCCTTCCATGCCGTGCTACTAATGAATGGGCAATTTAGTCAAATCTTTGTAACGGCTTTTTTTTGGGTCAGCCACTTAATTACTCTGAGCTTTTCTCACTGCTGCTTTATTGCATGGAAACTCAGGCTGCTTCCAGGTCTTTGCTAGGGGATGTCCAGCTTCAAAAGAAGAAAAAAATAACCATAACAATAACCAGCTCAGATCATCTTAATATCTTGGTGTAGTGGCATCCTCGGCATACAGGACTTTCCCCTCCCATGTGGTTTATTTGCTCTGCAGTTTGTGGTTTCGTTATTGTGTGTGCACAGAGAAAACCATCATCATGTAAATTAGGCAAAGTGTGTCTAAGGTGAAGGTGGTCAAGACCCTTTAACATGATGAAAACCAGAAAAAGGGCAAATTAATAAACACAACGGACCTCATATGGGATTTGCCCCATTCCATGCAATTCCACTGAAACTGAGGTGCTAATATCCATCTATTTCAGGATCTCCAAAATCTGAATTTAGCTAGGGTTTGCTACTCAGGGTAGAAATTGTGCTCTTTCTGTTTGCAAAAAGGATGTGTTCACCTTTATGTTTAGCATCCGGCATTTCAACCTGCAAATGAGGGACAGAGCATGGGAATAAATAAATTTTTAAATCCAATCAATAGAATTAATCGCAATCATTTATAAGTAGGAGTCAGATAGGTATGTGTAGAAGGCTTTAAAAAAGACCTTTGGCACGGTGAATACTTTTTCTCTTCCTTACTGACAAGATACTAAGATTGAAAATAAGAGGAAATAAAGGAGTTTCAAAGGAAGTGGTGTGAAATGTAAATAACATGTGTCAGACTGTCTCCATGCATGATCTGACTCACCTATTTAAATTCTAAAGACATTCTATTCCTTTCTTCAGTGACTGAAATACTTGAAGTCTGACAGAGTACAGAATCAGTCTCAAAATCATAAGTGAACTCCATGTGTATTGGAACTCCCCTTTATCTGACTGTTTAAACAGGACACCTATGCCTTATATCAGCCATATTTTCAACAAACTTCCCTGCCTCTTCATAGCATTAGTGTATTTTATTTTTTCACTTTTATGCAGGGTTTATTATCTGCATGACTGAAAAGCTCTAACAGTCTCTGTCTGATCTTATTCCCATTCATATCTTCATGGTGTTGCATGACATCCAAACCTTTAATTGTACTTTTTGGTCACACTTCTCAATTTTTAATTCAAAACTGAAACTTTGATTTTGTTCAAGGATTCATTAATTTCTGTCAAGTTGACCTTCTACAGATGATTTTATATCCATATGACTGACAGGTATAGACTTCATATTGATTTTGCACAGAAGATTTGCATGCTCAGTGATCTAAACAGATATTTAATATACAAACTCTCAGTTCAACACTGGAAAAGAAATTTCAATTAAAATTCTGTTTTGCACCGTTTTCAGGGAATGCATTTAGCCCTCAAAAGTGTTACAAATTGATAGGGAAGACCTTGCATGCTTTGTAAGAGTACAAAAAGGCTAATAATAAATTGCTGTAATTATTGATTAGAAAGGTCTTTCAAAAGACTTTCCAAGGCATTCTCCTATTAGGGAATTTCCCAACACCTGGAGATAGATTGCTGAAGAGAGCTGTATACTGAAAACCAAACACAAAGACATTTTGAGAGACTGAGAGATTTTGACTAACGCTTATGTTCACCCTTGACCCTACAAGTCAAAATCTTCACTGGTTCAGAAGTCAGCAGGTGGTGAAAGGCTACATCTCCCCTCTAGGTGGCACTGGGATGGGGCAGGACACTGTGTGTGCCTGGGACAATATGCAGTGTCCATCCCACAAGCTCCTGGCTGTTCTCTTGTTCCTTAACTGGGATATGGTTTAACAGCACTTATGGGTGGAACCTCACTTGAGCTTCAGGATAGACCCATGTGGATTTAGTCCCCTGCAATTCCCCAGGCCAGACCCTAAAGGTGGTGGCCATCTAATGCCTATTGTTCACAGCAGGAGTTGGGTTCTCACTTAGCTCAGGGATCTGTTCCTAAAAGCTGTTCTTAGATTTCAGTAGAAATCAAAATAACCCATTTCTTACATGAGTTCAAACAGAAT
>NW_008676393.1:27780-31149 GCF_000695815.1 Acanthisitta chloris
TGACTTCTGTGCCAACCTCCAAAGCAAAGCCTTGTATCAGCAAATGTATGTCTTAATCATAGCAGTGTGATCAAGTCAGGCCAATCATAGCTTTGACATGTTTTTTTCATCTTCAGGCCCAGGGAAGCATGCTGCACTCAATGCAACCCTAAAACCATCCCCACACGACACTTCTCTTGCCTTGTTCTCATGCACTTGTATGCTTCCCATCAGTGCTTACCATACTCCTTCCTCTCCTTGTGCACAGGCTGATCTTAGTGTCCAGCTTGGAGGTGCTGCAAACAGCCAAATCCTTTCCCATAATTGAGTTCAATCCTGAATTGCCACCAAGGACTAAACAGTTGCATTGCAATAAGACAAGGGGAGATGGTTTTAAACTGAAGGAGGGTCAATTTAGGTATAACACTGGCACAAGTTGCCCAGAGAAATTGTGCCTAACCCATCCCTGGAAGTGTTCAAGAACAGGTTGGTTGGGGCTTGGAGCAACCTGGCCTAGTGGAAGTGTTCCTGGCCCTGGCAAGGTTGGCACTAGATGGGCTTGAAAGGTCCCTTCCAACCCAAACCATTCTGTGATTTTATGATAGTGGTAAGGTTATTGTCAGCTATGTTGGTCCAGGTTTGCTGCTCTTCAGGAGTGGCATTAAGGCTCCTTTGGGAATGGAGCATTGCCTTCTTACTTCTGCCTTCCCACCTCTCTGTTGTCCCCAGAAATGTCCCATGGCAGGGCAGTTGGAACTAGATGATCTTTAAGGTCTCTTCCAACCCAAATAATTCTATGATTCTATTGCCATGGCTGGTTCAGATCTCACTGGACCAGTGGCTCTTTGACAGGCTCTGCTGCAGCGTGTGGTGTGGAGGAATAAGGGGATTTCTGTTGATGTATGGATCAGTGAGTGCTGGATTTCTAGCTCCCCTTACTTGTGTCACCTGCAGAACTGAAAACACCACATGCCTTCAGAAACACATATCATTCAATAAGAACTTATTTCTATTTGTTTACAGAACAGCTGAAAATGGGGAGAGAGGAAGCTTGAGAGCAAGCTGGTGCCTTGTAGACCCAGATAGGCTCTTTGCTTGCTTTGTTATAATACTTCATTGGAACTGACACATTGATAGCCACAGTTTTTCTAGGAAGTGACCTTCATGCTGCCCATTGATTCCCAGTGGCCATCAACTCCTCGCAATTGGAATGACAAGCCAGGTTAAAGGTCAGTCCTTAAATAAAGCTTCTGGATTACTAAACACCTGAAGTTCAAATGAAAATGGAAATCTGCACCTCATTTTATGTGACATGTTACTGCTAATGACACTTTGGGATCTTAAACGGCTCCTGCTCTTTAACTCATGTGCATGTTTCACTCGATAGCCCCTTAAACCAGCTCCTTTCCCTGCCACTGCTGGAAGCTTACAGGACAAGCAGCAAGGAAAAACAATCTCCCTGGGATATATGGCTTCTGGGGAAAACAGCTTTCACAGGAAAAGACATCAGAACCAATTAAAACATTTGCCTTCCAAGTGATGGCCAGAAACAATCATTCCCTTAATTAAGATTCACAGTAAAAGCATTTTATTTACATGAGCTGTGGCATAAAAAAAGGCCTCAGTTGTACAGTCATTGAAGTCAGAGGTGTTTTGTTTGCTTGTGCACAGCAGGGCAGTCCTAGATCCATCAGCTCTGCCTGGCTATGGGGATGGGTGGTGAAGTGTCTGTGCAGCAAAAGAAGAAGGGGGCTGTTTTCTCCCCATACCTTACGAGATGCTGCTTCAGTCTTCCTCATGCCAAGCCTTGGTCCCATGGCTAGGTGCACTCAGACTCAGCAGGACTCAGCTCCCTGTCTGTGTAGCATCCAGGGGTACCCAGGGCTCCCAGCACCTTCCACTGTCCCAAGGGACCTCCAGAAATCCTGAGGATGGTGGTCTCAAATTTACCTGTGTATCTTCTCCTCTGAATTTTTATTCATTTTCTGCACCTTGACCTGTGTGAAACACCGTTAGAAAGGACAGTAAACTTGTCATTGTCATGAGCATTTATACCTATTCTGTAGTTTTTGCAAAAAATCCTTTGACAGATTCTGCTAATTTACTCATATATTATTATGACATCCCTAGTTTCCAGCTGAGATTGGTGTACCCTTGTGACAAACGCAGTATACGTTCCCTGTAAGATATAGCATCTGGCCCCAAAATTGTACTGTCTAGATAATAACGTGAAGATATTTGCCCCAGGGTAGGTTCATCTTCTGCAGTGTGTTGGGCGAGCAGGTGCCAGAACCTGGTGGACATGGCAGCATGCTCATATTTCTTAATCCATAGTCCCCAGTGTTTAATAAGGGACCATATAATTAGTTAAAAGTGTCTGAGGTTCCTTGCTGGCACTGCAGCTCACTGGCATGGTATGGCCTGCATCCGTGCTCTTGATCTCATTATCCAATACAGGCTAGCCTTGTTCAAAATATTTGCCTGGAAGGATCTCTGGACCAGCCTAAATCTCAAGTTATGCCCGGAAATTGACTGAGAACTAGTTTCTTGGCCCAAACAGGGCCAAAGTCTGTTGTGACATGCCTCTTTAATTTGCCTTGTAAATTTGACTTAAGTTGTGCCAGAGGAGTTTTAGATTTGATATTAGGGGACTGAAAGGATTGTCAAGCTGTGGCACAGGCTGACCAGGGCAGTAGAAGAGTCACCATCCCTGGAAGGATTTAAAAGCCATGTAGATGTGGCACCTGGGGCATGGTTTAATGGTAGGTTTGGCAGTGCTGTGTTAGATAATCTAAAACGGCTTTTTCAAAATAAACAGTCCTATGATTCTATGATATTTATCATTAAATGTCCAAATACAATCCTAAGTGTGCACACCTATTTGTGATAGATGGCACTTTCATTGCTTCAGAGGATCAGCGTGGGGGAAAACGTCTGATGAGGGGGAAAAAAGAGACTTAATCCTAATACCTCACAGGTCCTCTATTGCATGTGCTGTTAGGTCATCTACATGAAGGATGTTTTGGAAGGTAGTGGTCTAGAATATGGATAGATCCCTTTTGGGTAGGAAGCAGTGCCAGCATGTAACAAATAATTCCACAGGCAGTGGACTATTCCCAACACCAGAGCCCCACCAGCAGGCATTGCATGGATCATGTGAATGTGGCATTTGGGGATATCATTTAATGGTGAGCACAATGGTGCTGGGTTAACATTTGAACTCAGCGATCTTAGAGAGCTTTTCCAACCTTCAAGATTTTGTGATTCTGTAACTAGTAACAAATATACAGCACGTTATGGTGACTTCAAGGACCCTGCCACCTTTGACACTGCTCTATTGGGGGCCTGCAGAACTTCCCAGCAGTCACTTTTGGGGGTGTTCTGGTGCCC
>NW_008676393.1:31191-40777 GCF_000695815.1 Acanthisitta chloris
CAAGGGGCTGGGAGATGGATAGACAAGAGGCTGAGTTACACTCTTGTTGCACAATGTGGTGCCTCCAGGCAGAGGCTGTAGGAAGAGGGAGCTGCTGTGTTGTAACCGTCCAGGTGATGAATAGTCTCTCATCCTCACCACTGTCAGCCTGACACCACTCACCAGCACTAAATTAATCTAAACAACAGTGTGTAACATGGGTGCTGCTAGGGTTTGTTAATGCCCAGCTAATAAAGTAGGAATAAGAATAACAGAGCCATCGAGCACAATTTCATAAGGCACTTTAAATGCACATTAACTTTACAGAAACTGGTGTAATGTGCTGGGAACACTTACACCAGAATGTGTGTTTGCTGACTATCTGCTTTAAACATTTTTCAGTTTTGGTGGTACTTCTTAATGTAAATCCTAGTATTTCTAGTACAAAACCCAAATTCCTAAGGGCATAATTTAAAATGTCTTAGAAGGAAATTAACTCTGTCCCAACTGAAACCAGGACATTAACTTAAAAAATAAGGTGATCTCTCATAATAACCCTTTGATTCCACTCATTTTATTAAAAAAAATAATCCATCTTTACCTGGAAAAATCTAAGGAAAGCTTCTGTGCAATGTTGGTATAATAGAACTTGTTTCAAACAAGCTTCCAAAAAATGTTTAAAACTTTTCCCCTGGCCAAAGACCTTACACTGAATTTCACCCAGAAGCAAAATTTTTTGCAGGCAGTGTAATAAATCAAAACTGGATTTCTAATGAAAGTGCTGACACAAGTTTAACTGTAACGGTACTTTCAGGCAAAACTGTAAAGAAATTGGAGTTCTACACTCAGTATGCTGGTGCCAGATCCAGGACTGCATTTTTTTAACCACCTTCTCATGTGCTTCTCTGTATCAGAGCAACACTGAGAATTCTGTAATTGTCATGTAATGCAGAATGTAGATATCTGCTATACCTAGTCAAATTGGGCAATATAACCTCTTTTGTTAGAAGTATAAAGAGATCAAATGGTAAATTTTCAATTTTTTAAAATGTATTCTCTACAAAACAACAGCTCTGTATATGAGCAGCTACCCAGTTTACTCAGTGTTCTATTTTCTCCCTGATTAGACAAAGGATATTTTAAAAATATTTTTAAAAAACTGTTACCAGTGGTCAAAAAATTGTTCCTGGTCCAACATCTACGTAGAACAACCATTTGCTCCAACATTCTTGAAATCTGGGTGAAACTGCAAACATTTTCTTAAATATCTGGCAATTGTCTACTAGAAACACGTGACTCCTTCGAGGTGGAGAGATCTTGTCCTGTGTCCTGCTCCAGCAAAACATGTAAGTGATATAATTTTGGGATCATCAGTGGTCCCATAGAAACCCTTTGCACACTGAAGGTTGCACATTGACTATCAGAGCTGTGTGAGCCTTGCTCTCTTTGTCATCTGAGGTGTTATGGCACTTCAAAGTGAGTTGGTTTGGAAATAGAATGAAAATTTGCATTCTCATGTAAATTTGAAACCTTTCAAAAAGCTGTGGTTGGGGGACTATCAGGAGGACTCTTATCACAGCTATCCTCCATCAAAAAGGTTCTGAAAATTCCCTAGCAACAATTAAAAAAATCCTGATTCTTCTGAGCAGAAATATTTCTGACAGAATAAGTTCATTTTTAGTGAGATTCCATAGAAACACAAGAAGTTTTTCCATTGGAAATCTACCTGGTTCCCTACCAGTTTACTGCTGTGTTTCAGAGACTATAATATAAGCATGTATTATCATAAGGATTTCAAAGGCTCTTACTGATTATCATCAACGGAAGGCCTTTGAAATCCATTTCCCTGCCTCTTCCCCATGAATTTTGGTCAAAGTCCAGTTAAAGGACAGAACACAATACTTTCAGAAATCCATAAATTGGGAAGATGCTTGAAAATATGATTCTCTGTAGCTTAAAGACATTGTTATCCTTTCTTATTGTGATCAATTCAGTTGTTCTGTTTTGGAGTTTCTGGATGAAAGACACCTAAGACACAGCAAACAACCATTAGGCCTATGCAGGGCTACTTTTAAAGACACTGAGCCATTTACAGGCATTAAAACTTACTAATTGCTGGTCCTGCAATGCAGTGTCCTAGAGGGAGGATGGGTGCTCCTTATTCTTGCTTTCCTCAGCCACAACATGGCAGTCACATTATTGCCTATAAAATGGATCTGCATTTTCTCTCTAAGGTTGAGCTACCTGAGTTAATAGTTTTATGTGACTGTTTCTCTATAGGTATGAGCTAGAAGGAAATCTGTCTTGCTTTCCTGTTGCAATCTTATTTCCCTAGTGGTTGCAAAAGTGAAAATAGGTTTCTTCTTATGTTTGAGATTCCAACATGTTTGGATTAAAATTCAATGTTGTTCAAAGATGAGCACCCCTGAGGATCACCTCAGAATCCTCTAAGGCCTATGGCAAAGACTGTGGCTTCAAAACTCAGCAGCTGGAAATTGACAGAGCTGAAATCAGTGTCACTGTCCAGTTGGGGTCCTAAATAGGGGTTGTGATACTTCCTGGTGTTCAGTCTTTTTGTCTCTTGAAAACCATTGTTGTGTAAAATAATGTTACTTGGCCCTTTACTGACAACCACCGAAGTTTTAAAAGGTGACAGCAAAATGGGTGCTGGAATAACTAAAAAGAAGTAACTTCAAGGAATAGAACCATTCATAAAGACATTTTTTTGGAATACCTAGTTTTTGAATCAACTATCTAAAAGAAGGAATGAACTTATGAGAGTATAACTCCTCTCCTGAATGTTTCAGAATATTTGGTGGCTTGGAAATTATGGGGTTTTAGATCAAATGGGACATTTCAAAGACTCTCAACCCAAATATCTTGCTTCTTTGGAAGATTTTCTAACAAAAGCAAAGGAAAAGCATAGGTGGAAAAGGCATTTGAAGCTCAAAGGTCCAAACCCTAACTAACGGGATGCAAGTCATCTGTTTTATATGCTCATTTCTACCCACTGTAAATCCTTCAGAGAACAGATGAAGATTTTTTGTTTCAAACACTGTGACATGAATAATTTTTACTTTTTCCAGTCAGGTGGGACCACTACATTGATTCTGAATTTCCAAAAATTTAGGCTGACCCAAAACTGTATTTCTTCATAGGCAAACCATTTTTCTTAAGAAAGCAGAACACCCTCAAAATTAAAACACTTGCTGTCCCTGTCTCAGTGTTTATAAATATTACCATATGTATGATATTCTGGTTAAACTCTCTATTTTATGTGATGACTTCAGGCCAGTGAGGTAGTTTCTGAGCCCAGAGGCCTGGGACCCTTCACAATTTTTATTGTTGACATTAACTCTTCCATCCACAATGCAGAGCAAGGAAGGCACATGTGGTGCCAGCACCCTCTGATGACTATGCCAGTGTCAGTAGTAAATCCAAGAGCCAAAGTAGCTGATATGAGGCAGTTTTTAGTTGATATTTTTTGAAAAAACCTGTGTTTCTGATCTATCTATATTGGTGCCTTTATAAGATCTCACAAAGATCTCTAGACTTTCCAAAATGCTGTGTCCTGGATCCTCTTATTTGGCTTTCAATCTGCTATCAGAACTTGAGGTTTTATTTCTTTTATATTGACAGGAAAGAAATTTTAATACAGTACTGTGTATTTACTTTATCTGCTTGTCTTTACAAATCACTCTGCAATCCCAGGGTTTGGTGTGAGACAGAGAGAACGAACAAGAAGTAGTATTTATAGTAAAACATGGGTAGTCAATAGCATGTGGGAAAACAACTGAATCTGAAAATGGTCCCAAAGGTAATTTGCAAATCTGCTGAAATCCCGAACAAGCTTTGATTTAACCGAAGCTTGAAATGGCTTTTATTTACTGTCTATTGTGGAATAAATGACATCTCATAAACAGGCTTTATCCATTACCACAGAATGGCGATCACTGTGTTAGGGACATTTTATCCTCTTGATATAAAACAAGATATGCTATACTGTGTTATTACAAATAGAAAAATCAATGCTGAGACACACACCTCTGAAATTTCATTTTTGTGGAACCCCATTTTCAAAAAATGTATTCTCTAATAAAAATGTCTCCATAACCAGGGGGATTTACAAAACACTGAGCAACAAAGAACAATAACAAACAATGAATAAAGTGGCTCCATCCTGAGTCTTTTTGCTGTACATTAGTCACACACTTGCATACATTTCTGAGCGTAGAGCAAAGCTCCCACTAGGCAGGGAAACAAACCAGCTGAATTACCTTCACTTCTAAGCAGTTTACGGAGAACATACACTGCATGCCAAGTTCTGCTGGAGAGGAAAACTTTGCAGTATAAAGGGCCTGATCCAGGGTTGGAGACATCAAAGGAATGACTTATCTTATTTTCTCCAAGATCTGGATTAAAAAGCTGGACAAAAGTAGGGGGTTTTGGCTGATGTTAGTGTTGGCAATTGCTTTTCATTCACAACAGGTCTGATACATTTGCCCCATTTCACTGTTCATTACTTAATGCTGATGTGTAGTAGTGTTACTCTGATAAATTTTCACCTGAAAATGCCTGAAAACAGATTTTCCTCGAGTCAGTCAGTCATGAATTGTTCAGAGTGGCTGCTCCCTCTGTAAATAACTGACCCCCAAAATACAATACTGTAACTGGAATTTGACTGGATGCCTGTAAAACTGGAATTACATGAAACAGTGAATGGCAAATAATAAACAGTGATTGCATTGATCTTTCTTTTTTTCCTAATGCATGATTATTTATGATTCTTCTGAGATATTGAGACTCATCAATCAACTAAGTGAAACGGGGAGTGAGTCTTCCCCAATAACATAGTAGATGAGCTGTAAATGGTTGTGACTTTCCTGAACACTCCTGAAAATGCAGATAAATTGCTTTTGAATTATTCAGTTGCCAGAAATTAGGATCAGATAGTCACCTTCAGTGGATCAACAGTATCCCAAGGATGTGAATCTGAATAAGGAAAGAGGGTCCTCTGCTCATGCAGCAGCAGCAATCCCATGGAAAGTCACATTTTCCACAGCAAGGGAAGAGTTGCCATCAAACTCATCTGGCAAGAGGTACATTCATAAATCAACAGCTACTTCCAAAAAGTAGTTTCTGATATTTTGCTTTATTGTCTGATCTAGGCATTGCTCTAGTATGACTTAGTTCATGTAGATTGGTTCCTTAGTTCTATCTAATACTCTCTATCTAACATTATTTCAGAACATTAATGTCTATGGATTAGCACATACAGTGAGTAGAAGGATTTTCACAGATTCTGCAAAGGCAGATGTCAAAGACCAGATGTATGGCTCTTTCCTCCTCGGGCAGATAAGTTAATTTATTAAGATTACTTGCAAAGTACTGTGATCCTTAATGTAAGCAATCATGATGAGGTCACATTTACATTGAAAATTATCTCACAGCCCCTAGGGTTTCTCAGTCAGCACTAGGAAACAGTCCTTGCCTCTTGCTGTGCAGAATAGAATCATAGAATTGTTTAGATTGGAAAAGACCTCCAAGATCATCAAGTCCAGCTTTTCCCCCAGAACTGCCAAGGCCACCACTAGACCATGTGCCTGAGTCCTGTGGCTAAGGAATTCACAACTAGGTGCTTCCTAGGAAAGTTTCGTGAACATCTGGAGTGGTGGTTCTGCTCCAAAACAGGGTCTCCACAGAAGTTTCAAGGGGATGTGAAGAGCTTTTTAGGCTTTCTTTCTGATGCAGACAAAATTTTCTGGGGCCCAAGGGCCGACTGCCATTCCCAACAGGAGACACCACCTCTGAGAAATGCATTCACATAGACATTTGCCTGTTGCAGACACAAATAGAAGCTTTCAGAATGCAATTAAGAACATTTCTTTAGACTAGAGAGATCCTTTCACTGTTTCTTTGTGCCGTTTGCCATGCCAAGAGTTTAAATGAGGATAACATCCTCAGTTACTTCAATGACATTATGGTCAAAACCCTAAATCGATGTATTCTAAATATAAAAAAAAAAAGGAAAGAAAGAAGGATATAAGAGCAGCGATGACCTCCTAAAACAAAGCCAATGTGAGGAATTACAGCTATCCTAACCATGGGGAACAGAGTGAGACTTCAGGCTGAGGTTTGCAATGATGAAAATAAATATCATATATTTGTTATAAATCCTATAAATGCAATTTCTGGTCAAAATCCCACAAATAGCTACTTTGATACTGATTTGAAGGACCTTTTCATTGTTATTACTGCATAAAAAAAGGTACAGTGGTTCGTGGTTCAAGTTCCTCCAATTCCAAAGACTTGCTTGCTGCCTGTTAGACTGGTTAGTGACAGAGGTTATTTGCAATGACCCATGGACACCTCAAACCACTGCACCTGTTTGTAGCAATTCAGTTGATACAGTGGATGTTTCAGGTCCACAAAAACAAGACACCTCATGTGACCAAAGTGACTGAAAGAACATGGAAAATTCTGATTTTTCCCTTGCTATGCCAATGACAAAACCTCTATGTCCCATCACTCATGGCCATGGTCAGACCCATGAGTACTTCCTCTAAAGCCCAAAACCTTATAGGATACAGTGACCACATGGACGAGGGCCTTATAAAGCTGATTTGACAGCCTGCATTGTTGCCTGCCTACAAATATTTGATCACTTTCATGGTGATTGAGTTGCATAAACTCCTTTCATATTGTTGGGCAACCTAACAGAGGTTTCAGCTTTCCTGCAGTGTGGCTCAGGTGATATTCATCCCTCTGTGTATATCTGCTTTTGGAGCTGCTTCCAGGGGCAATAGTCTCAAAGCAAGGTGTGGGAGGATGTTGGTCGCTTCTCCCTGGTAACAAGTGACAGAACAAGAGGAAATATGCTCAAGGTTTAGATTGGATATTAATAAAAATTTCTTCATGGGAAGGGTGATTAGGCATTGAAACAGGCTGCTTATGGCAGTGGTAGAGTCACCACCCCTCCAGGGATTTCAAAGCTATGTAGATGTGGCACTTGGGGACATTGGTTAGTAGTGGACTTTGCAGTGCTGGGGCAACAGTTGTATTTGGTGATCTTAGAGGGCTTTTATGACCCAAATGATTCTGTAATTCTATGAAAAACTCTTTGGCTCATGGGCTGATTGAGGAAATGACAAACTGCCACATTTGGCTTCAATGGTGCTCTTGTTTTGTCGCCTCTCAGTCTGGCTCACTGTATTCCAAAGGGGTGTTTTTCCCATCTGATGCTCATGAACAATCCATGGCATGCTTTTGCCCAGTGCTATCTCCTCACCAATGCTCACCAGACCACAGTGAGTCTAAATGAGATGTAGATCTGCAGACTGCATCTCTTGCTAGAGATTCATCACGCATATGGATCAGGCTGTCTCCTCACGTGAAGATGAGCTCTGTGCACAGAGTATTTGAGGAGCAAACGCCTAATGGAAAACTTTGAAAGAGTCTGCTTTTAGAAATGGTTCTGCTTGCACCTCCAATATACTCAATATTGCTCTTCATTTCTTTGTTATTGCAGAGGACATTTGTTTGAAAATAGGGTTGTTGTTTTTAAACATTCATCTGTTCCTGCTGCTTGTTGCTTGTTTGGAGACTTAACACCAGTGGAGTCCCAAGCCATGGCTTTATGGGAAATGAGTGGTTCAGGGATGGGAAGGGGAGGCCTAAAGAAATATAAAGGTTGGGTTTGTGGTTTACTGCCTGACTCTTCAGGCAACATGTATTGAGATAGCATGTCAGAAGGAGGCAAGAAAAGAACCTATCAGGCCTGAATCTTTGAAGTTCTTGAGGTACATACACACAGGAATTATAACATACTATATCCAAAAATCCTTGTCAGTCTGAAAACTTGTCTCCAATGGTGGCCAGAAACAGCCTAATAGGAAAGCATATAAGAAAAGGATAAGCATGTTGAGCTGTTCATCCTGCATTCTCTGCCTTAAACAGCTCATGAGTCAGGGTTCTCTGAGTCAAAGTTGATGTCTGGTAGTAGGAACATTACGTACGAGTCCACAACGGATTTTTAATTTCATGTTTTTCTCAATAACTTTTTGCATTGTAAGAAGTAGTCTGTATTATGAAGTTTCCCAGAGGAGTTATGTGGGATGTTGGGGCTCATAGTGCTGAGGTGATGCAGGAGAGGTGGCCTTTTTCCTTCTTACCTGATCATCTCCTCCAAGAGAGGTCTTTGTTAAGGACGTCAGACTTACCAGATGCTGAAAGCAGACAAAAAGCCCAATACAATTCAAATATCTAATGTTAAAAGAAGATTTGAATCACCCTGACCCTGGGAATATTATGGATTTGACTATGGTCTAAACAGGGTGGAATCTAGCTCAAAATAAGGTGAAATAGCAAAGTCAAGTCTCCCCTTGTTCAGATTTGTGCTCGAACCTTAGTGAAAGTTTTGAGCAGAGCCTCTTAATGGATATTACAGTAAAGGTTTGTCTTGAGACATACAAGGTCCTTCCATGGGTGAAATTGGGGTCAGGTTTCCAGGAGTATTTCTCAAATAGTGTTCCTCTTCTTCATCAGCTTATTATGTGAGGAAGAGTCAGCAGTAGCTGAGAGATCCTTGTGGTCAAGGAAGAAATGCAGAATTCCTTGACAATAAAGATGTGAGGAAAAACGTCATTTAATTACAGACTATAAGCTCTCACCGTAGCACAGGGAAAGATACTTGTATAAAGGTCATATTTAACCTCTTACTGTGAAACATCAAGTTTTCATCTTGTAAACTGGAATATGACATGAGATAGCTTTGTGCTTTATATATGACCTACCATTAATCTCAGTGCCTACCCACACTGCAAGAAAATGTTTGCTGAGAAACAGTGAGCTTGTCCTCAGCAATAGGTCCTTAGGGCTTCAGATTTAAAAGTCAGTTGAGATAACTGGGGTGGGAGGTGGAGTGCAGGGGAGAGGTAAGAGGGCTCCAGTTTCCACACTGCCTTGTAGCTGTAGCTTCAGTTGGGATTTTAACAGCTACATGTATGCATCAGATGACTTGTCTCCAGGACTGGAAGGATTAGGATGAAAGAGCATCCTGTCCTACTTCCCAGCCCGTTGTGGTCCAGCCTGATACCATGAGTCAGGCATGGAAACTCTCAAAGACACTTCCTCCAAATACTGCTAATCAAAACAGCACTGTTTCAGTATATTATGAATTATATTGCAGTTATGGGCAAATCAAGGGCAAAACAGCCTTGCTTTTCTGACAGTCCATGAAGGTAGAGGATGAATAAGGATGGACATCTGTCCTGTTATACAGCCAAAACTGTTCAACTTACCCAGAACACTATCTAATGGTGAACCTGAATGGTTTATAAACACTAATTAACTGATGAAACATGCTTACAACGTCTTTCAGATAAGCATCTATGGACAGGATTAATGTGCACTCAGTTTTGTCAGGAGGGGAAATAAAAGATAAATAAAGTCCATTTCACCACTGATTGGCTCAGCTGGTCTCAGCTTTAATGCAGTTGTGACAATGGTCCTTCCCACTGCCTGGCTGCATGTTGCACACCTTGCTCCTTTTAAGCTGTTTACCACAGAAAAATGTTTAAGTAGGATTCAGATATCCTTTGGCAAAGGG
>NW_008676393.1:40800-69043 GCF_000695815.1 Acanthisitta chloris
CAGCCTTTCAAAATATAAAACAGAAGTTGCTGCAGGCAAAGATGTCTTTGAGCGGTCTCAAGCTAAGACTTTCCATTTCCATGTAAAAATGTCTGTCGAAAGGGCAAGCTACATTTACAATGAGCAAAGTTTTATAGCTTACATGGGCATGAGCACCTGCTAGGAAGATGGGGAAAAGATTCAATTTACCTTTGGGTTGCAATGCTCAGATTCCCATTTAAAAGTCTAAGACCCCTGATTATTTATTGATGTCTTTCTCTTCATAGCTGTCTGCATCTTTACCAGCTTGCAGGTTGCAACAGTGTGGCCTAAAGGATTTTTTGAATTAAGTTCTTTCAAGTCATTTTTCCCCTTCAGGTATTTAGCCAATGATGCTGAAGTTTGACAGGTCTCCTCTGTATTCGAGGGTGTGATATATTTATATATTTATTGGCCAACAGTCAAATTAACTGCGCCTGAGCTGTCATTAAACACTAGGTTATGACAGGGTTACTGAATTTTCTGCTTTTTCTTATTTACAGGCAGGAGGGAAGGCAGTGTAGCAGGAGTAATGTTCTAAAGCAACCCACATTTTACAGTGAATATGCTTCAATAAGGCAGCAACAGGCAAAATTTAACTGCAAAGTCTCTATCCATATTCCTTTCCCCTCTCCCAGAAAGTATGAAAGTGGCAGCTTGTACATTTAACTTACAGGAGGCAAGGAGACTTTTACTGAAGACATCTAAAAAGACATTACAAGGCACCTCTGGCAATGAGATGAGTATTTTCTTATTTCAGCAAGAAGAATAGAAACTCTGACTCTACTTTTTTCACAGTAATAAGAGTCATGGTACAAAACAAGTGGTATTGCAATTAATTTTGGTACTTGTGGCACCCTGGAAAATCAAACCTGCCATCCTAGGTAAAAGCAGAGGAGCAAAGAGTAACCCAAGTGGTAGCTTATTTGATTTGCTTAGTTTTCTGAGGAAAACAAAACAAAACACAACACAACAAAACACAACACAACGAAACACAACAAACCAGTAATAAAGGGGAGGCTCATACTGGCCAAAGAGCAAGCATATCCAGTCCACTTTCCTGCATCCACTGTCAGTTAACAAAGGTGATATTAAGTACCCTAAATTACTAGAAACAGGGTTTGACTGGAAAATTTTACAGTTCAACAAGTTTACCCAGTTCAACAAGTTTCCCCATGGGGAGAATTGTTCAGGGATTACATGTACCAAAATAGGACTTTTATTAAGTAAGGAGCTAGAGCGGACAGTTGCATTGCCTTCTCCAGCCATAAAACATGATCACCCTTCAAGGGCAGATGAACAAGCATTGTTGGTGTCTGCCAGGTGCTGCTAAGGATGTATACTCACCTGGAGATGAGTCTTCATCCTTTTAAAGCTGTGTTTTCTGGCATGCTTGGAATGCACTTGAACCTTCCAGACATTAAGATCTGCAGTGACCTTTGGATAAGGAAAGAGATCCTTAATCTTGAAGCTTCAGGATCGAGCACTGCAGTGGATCTCCATGAGTGAATGTTGACATCTAGATTACACCATGTCCCCAGCCCTGAGCAGCCAGTGCAGGAAGAGAGCCATCTCAAAATGAGGAATGGGCTGGAACTGTCATCATTAATCACAGGGCTCAAAGGGATTGCTTCTGGGAGTTACCTCACCTAAACTTTTTCACCCTGGGCTGGCTGCCTTCGATGCCCTTCTAGTCAGTGGAAAGAGGATCTTAGGGCTTGACTCTGACTGGTCTTGAACATCCTTAGGGTGTGAATCACAGCTGTAATGTGCCTGTCCTTCCCTTGACTGACAATAATTTGTGGTAAATGCTCAGGTGTCTCTTGCTCCTAAGGTTACTGCATGACAACAGTGAACCTCTCCACCAGAGGACAACTGAAAAAGCTGCAAGTCAGTCCCATGCAGTTCTACCTTCCCCTTTGCTAAGACAAAACCCCTCCAGTTCTGCTCCGTGCAATCCTCTTTGGTGACAGCAAGCAGACCACAGAGGTTTTGATCAAACTGTAATGGAGATGTGCTTGGATTTTCCATGACCAAAGAGGTCTCTGAAGTTACAAGACCTCACATGTGTTCCTTGGTTTATTCGACTTGTGAACATCCAGCATGTCTGGGGCTTTCTGACACATGGAATCATAAAATCACAGAGCGGTTTGTGTTGGAAGGGACTTGAAGCTCATATGATTCAATCCCCTGCCATAAGCAGGGTCATCTTTCACTAGACCAAATTGATCAGAGCCCCATCCAGTCTGGTCTTGGACATGGACAAGGGTCTTGCGGTTCCTGTTGACAGTGATTGACTATTGCTGCCACGGCTGCCAAATAACATTCCAGTGCGGGATACTTGTGGGCCCAATTGTGAGATTAATTAACTGTCCAACACATTTGTCAGCACATTCACAATTATAAAATGAGTGAAGAAATTATAGTTATCACAGTAAAATTTATTATCACCATGCAAACCATTTTGGTAAGTCATAGTCCAGAAGAGAGAGCAGATTATTTGTTATTTGGTGAAAATAGGAATTTCTGGAAGGAGTCTTCTCAAGGGCTCATGGGACTCTGGGGGTGGTACAAATGCAGGATGAAAAGAGAACCCCACTCTGGTGATCATCCGGTCTGCTCTCCACCAGATCCAGATATGGGTCTCTGCTCATGTCCAAGCCGAAGAACTTTGGATCAGCTATCTCAGTAACACCAGGGGAGGCAGATATGTGACACAATTAAATAATGAGAATCAGCTTGCAAAAATTATTTTTAAAATAGGTTTTTGCATACATGATGGATCCTAGACCCCTCCAATACCACTCAACTTCTTTCTTCCCTAGATGGGAGGTTAATAGGTATATGCATTAATGTAATGACCTCCTTATTGATACACTTTCATTTCACTTCTCTTTAACCACCATGAGAGTAAAACCCAGAAGAACTGTTCAGAGAAGAGTGACTACATTTGGAAAAGTAAAATAAATACCATTACATGGAGTGCACTAAAACCAGATAATTAGTAAAATGATGTCATGGACACTCTATTATTAATAGATGCACACACAACTTACGTTGTTCTCTTACAGATCATTTAAAAGAGGCACTTACAATATGAACTGAATCTCAATGTCCTGTTATTTCTGAAAGACATATATATATGTTACAGATATATCTGTATCTAAAAACACATTTCACTTGCAAATAGGTATCAGAACTTACTGATACTATAAAGATCTCTTTATGTATACATAAAAACCACATTAATGCATCTCAGTTATTGTGTGAGAAGGACAATTGCTACTATAACGAAAGTGGGCTTTGAAAAAATGAAGACCCCATCTGATTTGAGGAATGCATCTATGTCAGGGGTTTATGGAAGACATCCCTCAGTGCATTTCTGAAGTACAGAGTTATCTATTGACTGTGTGAAATACTTTGTGGTTGCAGGTATTTTTGGTGGATATTTTTCTGGATTACTTCTTACTGCTTTTTAAAATTGAGCTGTGCCAGGTAGGAGAAAGGAGAGAAATCTGGTGCTAGAGAGCATATGATTTTGCTGGATTTTGGCTGCATTGTTTTCTCTGAATGAAAGCACCAGGTTTATTCACCAGATTACAAATCCTTAAATGGTTCCATTTTCCTACCCTCGTGATCATTGCTATTGATTACTGTGTGTTATTGAATCTATTTTGTGCAGCCCTTGTTTAATATTTAAGAGACATAAGGATCAGCGTGTTGTAATATTTAAGAGGTTAACTTATTGCAGAGAGATAAAGAAAAGGCATAGCACCAAATGCGGTGGGACTATGGCCCATTTTATTGATGTGTTGTAATATAAATTTAGGGATATAAGTGTTGTATTTCAGATCCTTTCTTCAAAATGTGGTAAAATACTGGTTATATCTAAGACCTTTTATAGTTAGCAGAGGCAGTGCCAATGTGCTCAGCACCTGACTGGGGATATGGTGGCAATCATACCTGGTGTGTCAGTATGCATGTCCCTCTGCACATGACACAGCCATACATTTTGCATCATAGGTACCATGTTGTTCTTGGCTGTGTGTCTAACTTAGAATCTAGGATGATAAACCAGCAGAAATCTGACTTGACACTTAACATTGTGTCCTGCTTTGTCACTGGCTGTTCAACAGTTTGGCTTGCACCATCCTAACCTGCATATGCAGAACAGACAAGCCTATCTGTCAGTATGTCTACCTACATAAGTTTTGCATGAGTTGAAAGAAGGTGCCAGCATTGAAGGGCTGATGCTGATGCTCAGAAAAGCAGATTTTGTGCATGTTAATTCAGGATCCACAAATGTGATTCTTAGCAAGGCTGCAGGAAATGTTTGGTCATAGAATCACAGAACCACAGAATGGTTTGATTTGGAAGAGGCTTAGAAATACATCTCATTCTACCCTGCTGCCACGGGCAGGGACACCTTCCACTAGATCAGGTTGCTCCAAGGTCTATCTAGCCTGGCCTTGAACACTCCCAGGGATGAGTCAGCCACAGCTACTCTCAGCACCCTGTGTCAGCGACTCACTGCCCTCACAACCAGTCATTTCTTCCCAATATCTAGTCTAAACCTGTCTATCTAGCCTGGCCTTGAACACTCCCAGGGATGAGTCAGCCACAGCTACTCTCAGCACCCTGTGTCAGCGACTCACTGCCCTCACAACCAGTCATTTCTTCCCAATATCTAGTCTAAACCTATCCTCTGTCAATGGGAAGACATTCTTCCTTGTCCTGTCCCTCCAGGCCCTTGTCCAAAGTCCCCCTCCAGCTCTCTTGGAACACTTTTAACACTGATAGGGGCTGTAAGGTCTTCTCAGACCCTTCCCTTTTCCAGGTTGAACACCCCCAGCTCTCTCAGCCTGTGTCCATAACAGAGGTAGTTCAGCCCTCAGAGCATCTCCACAACCTCCTCTGGACTCACTCCAGCAGCTCCACATCCTTCTGATGTTGGGGGCCCTATAGGTGGAGGCAGCACTGCAGGCAGGGTCCCTCCTGAGTGGAGCAGAGGGACAGAATCCCTTCTTATGGGCTGCCCACACTGCTGGGGATCAGCCCAGGACACAGGTGGTTTCTGGGTTGCCTGCACACATGGCCATGGCATGTGAAGCTTCTTGTCCACCAACACCCAAATGGCATGGGAAAAGCCAATTTGATGTATCACCTGGTGTCTACATGCCTGCATGTCTGTTTGTGCACACAGATATTTAGTACAAACAAGCCAAATAGTACTTGACATTTTAAGCATGTTTTAAATGCAGTGTAGTGTAGCTGTCCCTCTGTAGGCTGTTCACATCCTCCATCACTGGAGTGAAGGGCTGACTGATACATTTATTCATGTTACTCCTTGGGAATTTAGGGGAAATGATGACTCTCATTTGACAGAGAATCAACTAAGTAGGTTGAGGACAGATTTTAAGTGGTATTTAAGAAAGTTTTCCATTGAACTCAGAGATAATTAGGCACCTCAGATTTAAGAAATCTGGTCCTTGGTGGCTTGAGTGAGGTCTGAATTTATGCTGGGAACTACATGTCTACTTCTAATGGCTAAAGCTGGTGCTTTAACCATGGGCCAGGGTGTTCCGTTACTTGATTCTGCTGTGTAGGAGTAAATCACAGATTTTAATGAGACTTAGTTCCTTTTTGTGACTGGCGCATGTTAAATAAACATCAGCAGAAAGTTGGTGCCTGGTACTGGGCACCAACTTTCACAGTTGGTCAATAAGCACTGTTTACCTCATATTTTTCCTGACAAAACATTGTCCATAAGACTTACAAGTTCCTTTGGAGTGATGTTAGGCAATTAGTATGTAATTAAGGGTAATTAATGTCAAACTGCTGTCACGTTTATAACGGGAAATTGTATTGCTTATGTTAAAGGACCTAAATAATATTTATAGAATTATCAGAAATTGAAACATAAAAGGTGATCCACCCTCTTGCCACTGTAATAAACCAAATATCCTTACAACAGGTCTTCCTCCTGGGAAGGAAAGAAGAACCCATGGGTTGGCATAAGGTTGTACATCATGGGATGAAACAAATTCTGGGGAAAATGGCAGAGAATAAACCCATGCAGAGTTTTTAGTTTAGGAAACTGATCTACAGGGTGAAGTTTGCCAGCTGAGTTATGGTGACAGCAGGTGTTGGAGGTGTTGGGTGTAGCAACCATTTTCAAAGAAGAAGGTGGTCCTGGAGAGACCTCACCACACCTCAAGTCACCACCTGTCCTTGCATGTAACGCTCAGAGATGTTGCACAAATTTGGGGCAAGAGTGGCAGGTGGGAAATAACACCAACTTTTCCTTTCAAACCCTCAAACCACCTCCTCTCCTTGCCTGGACAAATCAGTGCAATGTGCTTGGTGAGCGGTATGGTAGGTGCAATTAGACTCCATCCAGGGATAGCCAGTGTCCCTCAGGAGCAAAAGAGATTTGCAGTTAGATAGATCCATGCCTAGTAAGTTACAACCACTCTTTGTGGCTGCAAGATCACTTATGTGATGAAAAGTCCACGTGTGGCACACCTTCCTTCCACAGGCAATGCAAGCCAAGACCGCTATAGCTATTGCAGTGATGTGCTGAAGTGTACGTGATTACACAAATGGTCTCCTTTGCTGGACTCAACCCACACACCCCAGGGCAGTGGAGATTTGCAGCTATTTGTCCTGCAATGGATCCCCAATATGGATTGTGTCATTCCCACACCTAAGCAAGGCTTGGGGTAGGTTTGGTGCCTCTTGTTATTTCCTCTCTCTACCACAGATGAAGAAACACTGGAGAACTTTAATGAAACCGTTTGTTCTTATTAAGCTGAAAATAGAAATACAGCTTTCCCCCGTTGGAAGCATAACCAGAATGGCACAAGGCTGCGGAGTTTTATTATCTTGGTCTCAGTTTAAAATACTAAGAAGTGCTTCTTTAAGAAAGTTTAAGAGAAGTTCTATAAACCATGTCTATATATAATCCCTTTTGTAAGCATCTAGGAAACTGCAGGACGGAAAGGTTGCCTGCCAGACCTCAGAAAGCAAATACTAATTCAGCAGTCTAGTCACTCTGTCAAACATTTAGTGTATCAGGGTTGATTGTTCCCTGGTAGGTATAGCTCTGGTATATCCGCCAGGCCTTTTGTCATGTTAACTGCAACCGATCAATGGATTGAGGTCAGGACTTCTGATGTAGGTGCAAGCTTAGAGGGAAAAAAGTCTCAAAGATTCATTTTTTCTCGTCTGGTAGCACTCCGGTCACTTATTTTTTCTCAGTTAGCCTCTGCTGCTCTAAAGTGGATATTGATCAGTGCTTTAATGCAAACCTGTCAAATTAATTTTGCAGAGCTGGGATATGACTGGCCTAAAATTGCTTCTGCATCTGTTCTCTGCTGCAAGCCTATGAATTTTAATCATGACCAGAATGGGCTGTTGGCTTTTTTTGTTAGAAACTTGAATAGGAAAGGTTTAAACTGTAAATGCCATGAAATGATGCTGTTTTGTTCTTTTCAGAAACTCATGTGGCTGAGGTCAAAGAAATTATTATGTCTGTGCATTCTTGTCAGATGCTTGGGGAGCTGTGCAGGGTTTTCTTCTTTTGCAAAGCAAAGCAAAGGTATGTAGTGAGCTTGTTAAACATTTCCAGGCCAATGAGGGAACAGCAGGCTTCATGTCTCCTGCAATGCCAGATACATTAGTATTAATGTACAATTTCCTCTCCAGCCTCCATTCTATGATCTGATTATTCCTGATAACTTTATCTCACAGAACGGAGAGGGAGACAACCTGGGGGAACAGCATTTATTTCTTTAGTTCAAATTAAAAATAAATAAATTCAGAGTATCCCACACACTATTAGAGGGTGTCGGTGTAGCTGTCCCAGGAGTAGCAACCTTAGGTACTGGGGAAATGTAGATGGTTACAGTGGTTTTTCTTCATCATGCAAAACAGGAGATTCTTCTGCTCTACATCAATTGAGACAGAGTGTACAGGGTTCTGTTGTGTTGTCAACATCATGCAAAGTAAATAATGAATTTTAAGTTTTGCTACGCACGGATGAGAATTGTTCATGCAAAAAAAAAAAATGTGTAAAGTTTAATCTGCTCTAGAAAACCTGCAATCAGGCAGGACTCATCCTTCAAAATCCAAACAGTGATATTGACCATATCAGTCTGATTTTATTCTGGCTCTTTTGTCACATGATTTGTAAGCATTCAGAGTATTAATTATTAGGTACTGCTTGATCTCTGAGAGGTGGTGAAGAATTTGAAACTGATTTTGGCACTGAAAAAGCTGATGCTTGAGGCAGGACTTGGAGAAAACTCACTTCCCGTGGTGCTAGAGTAGCTCAGGAGTGCTCCCAAGGGCAGGTCCTGAGTCTGAGTTGAAGGAGCAGCATCAACTGGCTCATGTTTTAGACCTTACACCTCTCCAGCTATTTCAGAAGACAATTTATAACTACTGCCAGAAATGTCAGCCAGCAAAAAGATCTATGCTTTTCTCTAGTGAAATAACTGGCCAAACCTGTATCGGCTATAGCAGTGTAGAACTAGAGTACAAGCACTGATCTGGGAAACTCTTGGTCTTCTGCCCCATTGAGCTGTTCTCTGGCATACAGCAGTGCCTGAAACCTTGTACCTTGTAAGGTTTTCTGGTGGCCAAATCCTCCATTGATGCAGTTCTCAAGATGGATGATTGCATGAAGGCTATCAGCTGTTGGGGGTCAATTCATTTGTCATTCCTCATTAAGGAAATCACTCTATTTTATCTACACCCTTGCAGCCAGGCTCAGGGCTCAAACAGGGATGTTTGAAGAGCAAGAGTAGTGGTGAGAAAAGGGAAAGATGTTTGGCATGTCTATCTGAAAGTGTTTATTAGCAGCCTATAGCAATGAATCATGGTATTTGAGCACCATGGGAAATCAGACTAGCCTCAATGAAGCCCACTGCTGCCAAAGGCATGCCATTTTTGGTGTCTGAGAAGATGTTTCCTCATACTTGTTGCATGTCTCTGCAATCTTTTGCAGGTGGACATACCTGATGTCCAGAAATGGAGGTTGTGACTAACTTAATCACAATCAGGTCTTCACTTCAGATATTGTTGTCATCTCCTACCTCCCTGGTGCAGAGAGAAAACCAAGACCTTTACTCCTCCCTCGTGTGCCTGGAATTGAATTGTTAGATGAGTTGCACAGGCAGGCTGCACTCCACCCGCAGAATGTTCCATGAGGTTGTCAGGGGAGGCAACTGAAATGGTCTCTATTAATGTTAGTAGAGAAATAAGTAACACCACTAATTTTGTAGAGGAGGATATTCCATTTTGGACTGAATGTAAATAAGTTTAGTTGGTATCCATGGTAATATTAGTTCCACAAGAGCAAAACCAAGGAATTCACATGCACTGATTCATAGAACACATTCTTTTTTTACAATTTTTCACTGTGAGGGTTGTGAGGCACTGGCACAGCTTGTCCAGAGATGGTGTAGCTGCCCCATACCTGGAAGTGTTCCAGACCAGGTTGGAAGGGGCTTGGAGCAACCTCATCTACTGGAACACACCCACGACAGGGGATTGGAACTGGATGTCCTTTAAGGTCCCTTCCAACCCAAATCTTTCTGTGATTTTATGATTCTATGAGTCTATGCTGGAACTGGAGCTGTGTATGTGAAAATATCAGTGCTGTTTCCCAGATACTTAACTCACATGAAACATCTAAATGTTTCATTAGCTTTGACTTAAAATCTAGTTTGGACACAGGTCTCCAGAGGTGAGCCCTCACAAAGCCATACAGATATAAAGGTGGATGGGAAATGCTAAAGGTCTTCCCTAACTCAGTGGAGGATTCATCTCATTGGGGAGTCTGTGGGGAAAACTAACTGCTTTGAATAGCACAAACAGCTTTTTGTGCATCAAAGAGGAAGATCAAATGCTGTGATGATGTCTTGTCTCCTTCAATGTCAGTGGCAAATTTCCCGTGAGTTTCCCAGGAGGTAAGATTTCCACCTCAATCTTCAGGCTGTAAAACTAAATAGAGACAGTGACTGACCATCTAGATTACATGTATCTTCCCTGGTTGCTTGACAAAATTTGAATGAATAATGGGATTGAAGTTGTTGGCTAGTACAAATATCAGAGAAATTTCTGTTCAGGTGAAATCCAAGAAAATATTTTTCTAATTGTTTTGATTAAATGGAAGAAAATAAATGTTACAGGTCAAGTCAAGATATAATATTTTAGTCAACTCAAAATAACTTTTTTATTTCAGAAGTTATTTAATTTTTATGAAACCTTCAGTCTCTTTCTTTAAAAATAGACTAAAAATGTCTTTTCTTAAATTAAAGATTAAATAGCTTTTCCAAACAGATGGTTTGGGCGAATTTTTTCTCTGTCTATATGCGTGGTGCAGCTTTTCCTGACATCATGAATAATTTTGAACCCTTCAGTAAAATTACTTTTTTTGTCAAATATGTCTATTCCAGCTATTGATTAGACTTATTACCAAGCAGCAGATACTCATTTTTTCAGTCCTAGATGATGAAACTGAGATCCTCTGGCAGCTTCAGCAAGAGGAAGACTTTAAAAAGCAATGATAAAGGTGTGAATTGCTTAACTCCTTTTGGGTTTTTTTTATCATTTGATCTCAAATTGTATTTGAATTTCTCAGAGTGTTGTGGAATTTCCTCTGACAAAGGGTTCCAGAGAAAACATTTCTTTTGGGAAAGGTATTTGCAGTTCTATAATGATACACATTTTTTTAAAGTTGTCTGCCCTTTGCATTTTTCTTCAGCTACCATATATGCAGGCCTCTATTGGCTTCTACTGCTTGGTTACATAGTGACCCTTGGAGATGCACTGTTGATAGTGTCAAACACCACACATGCAGAGCCTGAGCACTGTGACTTTATCAACACTATTATCTGAAATCACAGAAGCATAGGGTTTTTCCCCTGAGTGAGACGCCAGACGTGATTTGACCACCTGCGGGTGCCAGGCTACAGCAGTGGATAGTGGGGTTGTGCTAGAGCAAGTCATGGAGTGGCTAAACAATGTTACTGTGAGCTTTCAAAACCTGTCTGAAGCTACCAAAGTGAGGGGGAGTACCCAAAGTTAACCTTAAGTTTCTGCTTGAAAGACATTGCCTTTTGCTGGAGGACAGAAAAGAAGTTAGGGGACCAGACGCTGCTTCCCAGTCAAAAGTGACTTTCCTGTAGCTAGAGGAGGCTTCAAGAGAAACTGCAAATTATTTCTTCAGGAACAGTCCCATTCTGTTCCATAGACAAAAAGAAAAATGTGTGATGCTGTCTGCAAGCAAGCACAAAGTTAGCCATTGCCCTTCAAACCCCAGTGAAATCATCTAGCCACTGTACTCCAAAATGCAGCAGAGTTAAGGCATGGCTCACACTACTCCAGTGGCACACTGCATACAGGGTGGCACTGATGGATTTTGTTTCTTAGGGGCTAGACCCATGTATTAACTGGCATCAGGGTGGCATTGGAGACTGTTGGCAGCCCCAGCTACCAGCTTGAAGGATATAATTGTATAGTAAATGCCGTGTGTGGGTGATGGATACGCAAGTCTCTGCAGTCTGACTGCTAGGATGTACGGGGCAAGCCATTCTCTAATTCGTCACCAAGAGGGTCTCTTGCACTAAACAGCCTCTCTTAAATCAAAGTGTTCAATCCAGCTGAAGGTGGGAGATGGGAGGGGAAAGCTCAAAGAAACAAAGTAAGACAATAAAAAAAATCAATAGTGCTTCCCTATAAAACAGATAGAGATTTGCGGAGTTCGCTTCCACTTGACGTCAGAGGTGCTAATTTGGAAAATTCATTTAAGGCTAAATTGAAAACTGAGCTTGTACTCTGGGTTGCTGGACTATAACGCTTTCCATTTGTGAGTGGTTTGGTCATCGTTGTATGTAAAGCACATTGAAGAATTGCACTGCAGGTGTCACAAACAGCAGCTCCAGTTTTTGGCTTATATCACAGTGCTGAGCACCACCCTGCAATGTCCTCCCTTGTGCAGGAGTCTTATGGCCATGCTATGAGGCAGAGAAACACCACCATGCTCCTGATGACCTTGCTTTGCTTTTCTCCACACCCAAAGACCAATATTGGTCCTGTGCTTCATCCTTTTAGAAAGAAATGAATGGTGACCACACTGGGTCTCATGCCCAGGAGAAGTTTCACAGGAGTGGTCTCTGTGCTCTTGGAAAGGTTTGTAAGCCCTGACCTGCTGGTTGTTTACCAAAGAGGGTTGTAAAACTGTACCCTGAGCCACTGGGAGTTTTCTGTTGTTAGCCTTCAGTAACAGCCTGTTGTCTGGGGAAGAGACATATGTGAGTAGACACAGGGACCCATCAAACCCACAACATATTCAAGGCCTCTGTATTTCATGTCCTCTAAAGCAATGCTATTTATTGTCTAAGGTGGTCAGACCTGTGGACAGGAGCTTTCATTGCCCTGGACAGGGTGAAGTGTATGTGAAAAGTCATCAAATCACTATTGTCCCATTTAGCTTGGGGAAATTATTTGCAATATGTAATTTGGTTATCAACAATGTAAGTAAACAAACAAAAAATCAATTTATTGTGTGACTTCCACCACATTACTGCAGCCAAAATTTTCATTCATGGGTATTTAAAGTTAGGGCTCTAGAAATCCACCTAAAAGAAGATTACCTGGTTAACACTTTTTGATCTTTGTAAGTCCCTTCCAGCTAAGGATATTCTATGATTCTGACCCTTTTCCTTCCAGTGAAAAATTCCAGTCTCCTTCAATACTCCCTCTAGTGTGCAAGGCATACGCCTTATCTGGCCACATACATTTTACACACAGCCTTTTTCCATAAGACCAGATCTTCTCCAGTAGCACATCTGAGGTGTGTGTCACCACTCCACTCTGAGCTACTCATCCTTACCTCTGTTTTAATAGCATTAGAGTATTAGAAATTAACCTCATAGTTCATTAAATATTCAGAAGTTTCCAGTTCTTGCTCTCTTTATACATGAAAAAAAATAAAATTAATTACTAGGTTGAAAGGAAAGAGCAAATCTCTTTGCTCTTTGAATGTATCTGTCAGCTATCACAGGATGAGAAGTTTCAGCCTACATGTAAAGACAGTCATCACAATTCGGAACTCAAAGGCACTGTGTGGATACTGACAGCCTCATGTTGTTATTGTAGTTTGTTATCAGGTCCACTAATAGTCACGGTAGTAAAGTAGTCCTGGTCTATGACCCACCATTATATAGCTAATGACCCTGCTGCAGAATGGGATTTGTTCTTTGTGACCTAGGGAACGTAAAGGAAAGGAGTGAGAAATTCCTTTTTTATTTTCTTGTAGGAGAATAGAGATTTTTTAAAAATTTACTCCTGGTGACCCTGCTGGATAGAAGTTGAATAATTTTTTGTCTTCCCAGAGAAGACAGAAGAATTTGCAGTCTCTTCACTTTTCTGCAAGATTAACAAATGCTGAGCAAAAAAACCCCAGAAACTGTGATCATTGGTGCCAAAAAAACCAGATTCGAACTAAACAAAGGTAAGTATTTGGCTTTCATAGAATCACGGAATTATTTAGGTTGGTATAGATCTCTGAGTTCAACCATTCCTACAGCACTGCCAAGCCTACCATTAAACAGTGTCCCCAAGTGCCATATTTACATGGCTTTTAAATCCCTCCAGGGATAATGACTCCTCTGCTGCTCTGGGCAGCCTATGCAAGGATCAAGTTCAGCTCACACATGCAGTTTGCTGTCTAAGGAAAGCAAATCTTTGAGAGGTTTCTTCTCTCAGGTTGTGTATATTAGTTAAACAAAAAAGACTCGAGCACTGGCCTCAAATTGTCTACACTACTTAAATGTAGTAGAAGGCCCTAAAAATAGAAAACCTCTCCCTAGCCAAGGACTACCTGCCCCACAAGGTACAGTGCAAAGAACAGCACCATATCTACTTGGGAAATGAGTCTGCAGACCCCAGCTCTCTAGTACAGTGCTAGGATTAAGTCCTGTCTGGGACTTGGTGGAGAGCATGTGGGTTTGGAATGTTTTAAGATCTGGGAGGTATGATTGGTGTTTCTGTTACCCAGTTGGGTATGTCCTACAAATCTTCCTTCTTCAGGTCTAGTGTTTTTAATTACAGGGATGGAGGAGTTAGTAGGAAGCCAAGAGACAGCTTAAATCTTCCGGTTGATATCCTGAAATCACACCGAAATTCTCCCCTAGTCTTGAAGGCAAAGCCACCTTCTTCAAAATATTCTCTGCAGAGGTGTTTGATATTTAATCAACTGTGAATGGACATGGTTTTGGATATAAATGTCACTGAGACCATAAAGGGGAGGCTTAGGGGCAAGCAACCACTGTAGCAAGAGGTAAAATCTCTGTTAGGTCTACAAGAGAGTTCACGTTGGCTCATGTGACTTAGTTATCTTGATGTTGTGGCTGAATCTCAATTTGACCTCTTGAAATTGAATATTCACTTTATCCTAGATTTGCAAAGCTATTTGTTAATGTGCATACACAGGGCTGTTTTCTCCAGGGTTTTAAAGAAAAAACTCATTTCAATGTAAAATTCACAGGATCAAATTGAAATTTATTTTGAGAAGGTTAACATTACTGATTTTCAGGCTCAGACAATCACTTCCATGTCAGATTGTAATTACACCTTTTTGTGCATCAGCTGCATGCATGGTATGGAAAAAAAAAGTAAGATAATGCTGTTTCTTTCAGCTACAGAAAGGACCTTTGTACTGTCCTTCCCTGGAAATTCCCTTCATTGAAAGAAAAAAAGTGATTTATTTCAATCAACCTGACAGTATGAGCTAACATATTAATTGCATAAAGACATTTCTTTTACCCAAAGTTTTGTTTGATTTTTACTCGCAATTGTCTGCTAGGTGTCTGCATAGTGTTTTCTTTTCCCTGCAGCAGTTTTCACTGCCATAAAAATCTTGCTTCTGATAAATAGCAACATTAAAATATTGTAGTGCTGACCTTAATGGTTTACAACATTCAGCTAAGGAGCTTGAGCCTCTAAAATTAGAGTAAAATACACAGTAAAAAATTTATCTAAGGAGAATTAAACCATCAGAAGACTGACAACCAGGATGCAATTTCAACCCTTTTTCGTATCTCCATAGATTCTATCCAGCTATGCGGGTCTGCAGCTGCTCAGAGTATTTCAAGAGCCCAGAGCAGTCATGTAGGACTGAGATGGACAAGAACTTGGCCCCCGAGATCCCACCATTGACTGATAGCAGCAGGCTATGGAAGTGCAAGCTGATTTCACATTGGTGGAGCATGTCTATGCTTTTGTGCAGAGCTGAGCTAAACACATTACTGAATCAGGAAGGGCAATGTCTTCTGCCTACTTTGTCCTGGTGTATAAGCCTATATAAGCTGAAAATGGAGAACTAAATATCATAGCTGTAATGTTATTTAATATTTTATTAGGTTAAATGGACACACATTTTGTACTTTGTAAAATACTCAGCAGAGACTAGCTATTTTGGTACAGCATTTAAAGGAGAATATAGTGGGGCTCATACCAAGGTTTTGCTAACAGTAAAACATTCTCAGTAATCAAAAAGTTTGGTTGGTTGGGTTTTCCTTCAAGAAGCACCAGACACAGAGGAGGAAAACAGTTTTGTCAGTGAAATGTATTGTCATTTTGGTGTTACAGACCTCAAAAAGGACACTCACCTTGCTGTGGCCCTGAAATCTGGCAGAACACTCTGCACTGTCCAGCCATATGGAGGAACTTGTGAAGCCATCAGCTGTTACCCATCTGGAGAGATCAGGACCTCATCAGGGCATCAGGGGAGTCAAAATACCAAGTGACTACATGGCCATAGGTGTGCTAGAAAAGATATATGAGATCACACCCCAGAGGGTTGAAATCCCCCAGACACTTATTGGTGAATCCCTGCTGCAGAGATTGTTAGAAATTGTCATATAATCAAGAATTATAGAATGGTTTAAGTTGGAAGGAACCTTAAAGATCGGTTAGTCCAATCCCCCTGCCATGGGCAGGGGCATCTTCCATTAGACCAGGGCCATCCAGCCTGGCCTTGAACACTTCCAGGGATCCAGAATCATTTAGACAATATATTGATAATATATTCTGTAAATTCCAAAGGGGATTCCACAATGTTGTTTGAATAATAGTCATTGGAAAGATGGGAATACTTGTAAGAGCCTGGAGGATCTTGGGAACAGGAAAAACTGCAATATTGAGTGTGACCCCTCTTTACAGGACCTCTTTTAATATTAGCACGGTAGGCCAATGAGTCAAAAAGAGCTAATTCATCTCTTCAACAAATTAAATCTTAAGAGCTGTAGTTTTTATGAAGCAGCAGAGAACTAACATTGTTGTACAGACAAATTCTTGTCCTTCACTTTCTGCAGCAGCTGAGCATCAAAAAAACCCCACTGAGCTTGATCCCAGGACAGCTCAGTTAACAGAATGACCCACAGGGTTTGAACAAGGACATGAAATTATAACCCCAACCTAGCTCCCACTGAAAATTATGGGAAAATGTATCTCCTCCACAAAGTCTCACAAGATGGCAATGGTGACCAATGCTGTTTTCCTTTGCTATAGCACCTTTAGAGAGGAGCCTATAATTCATGTTGAAAAACAACAATAATATTGGTTTACATAGGAAGATAAAAGCCTTCCTTTGCAGCAATGAAACTCAGATGTCTTGAGCAATGTGTGTAGCTTAAGGGGTTTTTTTTGACAGTGCAATATTGTATATAATAACAATTACCCATGACCTCTATTAGGTTGTCCAGTCTCATTAAGGCCAATGCATTTGGTACCTGCCACTGCCAATTTGCCTCAACAGAGGTTTTATTCAGTGGATATGATAGAGCTGTAAAGCAATCTTTTTTCATTTAAATAGTTTAATTGAGGAATGCTATCAGATGTTTCAAAATTTAATGCATATAACAATTTGCTTCCCCTATCTCTTTTCAGAGTTTAGTTTGGAGAAAATGACATCTGATTCTTATAGAAAGAAGGCAATTACATTTTGGAGCCTGCCTGCCTGTATTGCATATGTCTTTAAACATAAAAAGAAATTCTTAATATGTAATTGTCAGGTAATAAAAAGGAAAATATTTTACTTTGCATTTATGAAGTAATTTTTCAAAAGCATAAGGGAATTGCATGCTAACGTTTTTCGTTTATTACCACACTCCTAATGCTGCACTGTTTTCACAAGTTTAGACTGAAAAAAAAGCAGATCTGATGCTCATGTATTAGTATGGTAATATCCTATAAAGTAATTAGGACAGGAGAAACTGCAAAGGTTTGTCAGTTCTGATAGGCCTATGCCCACCTGGGGCATCACAGAAACCCACCATGAGTTTCTTCAATGGATTCTGTGGACTCCAACTCTTAACTTAATCTTTTGAGAGACTTTAGTCCCAGCTCATCCATCTCATAATCTGTCTTCTCCACATTTTCTCCTACTTCACCTGAAGTACAAGCCTTGAAGACCAACACAGTGTCTTGAAACTTTTTTCTTTTTTGCAGAGTGATGATGGAATCATAAAATCAGTTTGGGTTGGAGGAAATTTTTAAGGGTTATCTAGTTCCAACTCCCCTGCAATTAGCAGGGACATCAGCGCTATTACTTAGCTCAGACTCCCATCCAACATGACTTCGAATTTTTTGAGGGATGTGGCAGCCACCACCTCTCCAGGCAACCTGTGCCAGTGTTTCACCACCCTAATTTTAAAAATATCTTCCTTATATCTTATAAAAATCAACCCTTTTTTTAGTTTAAACCCATCAGCCCTTGTCCTGTCACAACAGGACAGGGAAGTACTGTGCCTGTGTAACTACATTGAAGTGAGGACTGGAGTAATACCCCAATAAAATTCATGTTTCTCTAGCTGTGGACCATTTCCACCCCTTACTTCAAATTGTGCCATTTAATCCAATATACTTCAACAGATAGTCTAGGCATTACTGAAGCAACTTCTCAGTGCAAAAAAATAAATTGATTTTTGATTATTTTTTTTTCAGAAATTATCCTCAAAGTTCCTACACTGCAGCACCAGGATCTTTAAGCTGTAGGTAAAATTGTGTGGAGCTTTCATTACATTTGTCTGTTGTGCTTTCATTTTATTGAGCTGACCTTGCTTCTCTGAAATGTATTTGTTCTCCACAAAGCCAGTAAATACCACCCAGATGTCTTAAAGTAAATCACATGTGTATGAAGGGCTGAATTGCAGTTTCATTAAATACTTAACTATATTTATTTTAAGTTATCCTTGCCTCACAAAAACTGGAAGATAATCCCAATTAGTAACAGAGGACTGAACTTCCTCAGGGCATGGTAAAACCCCTTTCTCTTCCTCCCATGGCACAAATTGCTTGGCACAAATCTGTCTTTAAATCTCTGTCAAATCTGGTGCACAAATCAGCTAGAAAATACAAACCAAATATTAAATACACCAAAGTATTTCATTCATCTCTGGTACAGTTGTTTTTAGTGTTTTCAATGGGAAGTAAAAGGGCAAGGGGAAGGGAAATGAGAAGGGAAAAGAGAACAGAACTCCCACCTCTGCATTAAAACCCCCTGTGGGCTCAAGGACCCCCTGGAGTATGGGGCATCTTCATCTGCTTTCAGTTCTTCTTCCACCCAAGATAATGCCAGCCGTGCCAGGAGCTCTTGTGTGCTACTGTAGTCAAAGACCCAAAAAGGGGAAACCCAAACCCTTTTTTTGGAGTGCCTTTGGAAGGAGAACACTTCATGTACAGAGAAGGAACTTGAGCTGGCAGTGCTAAAAATAAAATAACCTGTTTTCTATAGAGGGGGTGCACCTGCTCGGATAACCTACTCTGTCCCTGCTCTTCCCTATAGGTCAGCATTTCCCTATCAGTAGTGTCACAGTATCGTAAAAAATTCTTCAGAAAACGCTATGAGCCTTATTCAGAACTACACAGACAAATGTAGCTGAACTGGTCAGATGCCTGTGCCATCCCCAGACTCTCAAAGGAGTTAAAGGGTCTCTCCACTGAAAAGACAGTGAAAGCCCAGGAGCAGGTTCCCCAGAGAACTAATGTATCTCCAATGACGGTTAAAACATACCTCATAGGTATGGTTTAGGTTTAGCTCATCTCAAGGTCATACATTAAATGTCCTTCTAGGGTTCCTTATTTGCTGTACTTCTATAACTTCAAACAGAAGAGGCAAGACAGCAGCCAGGCAGGTAACAACCTGGGTAGACACACCGCCAGCAGTATCAGACGGGCACAATGGCTGTTTTACAGACTTGCTGGTACCTCCTGACTTAGTGCCACTTAGTGCAAGATTAATGCCATGTGAATGCAGCTCATGTCGCCAGCTGGGATTTCCTACAACCTACTGCTGATGCTTTGCTGGCAGCAAGAGCAACAAGCTTTCAGTTTACTGTTGGAGGTCAAGGTAAAGTGATTTCAATTAGAAGAGGATCACGTAGGTCTCAATCCAATGCAGGCAGGTTGTGTAACACTGGCAGCGTGAAGAGGAGAGTCATTTATTCATTTCTTAGCTGCATGGTTTGGGATTTCATTTCCCCTCTCCATTTTTACAGTTTTCCTTATCCCTTTTACTATTCAAAGGGTAATGCAAAAAGGTATTAGGGTTCATAGTTCCTTTGCTTTCATCAGGAGGTGGTTTGCTCTGCCTCAATCACCCCAGTAATTAGCAGTAAAGAACTAGAGAAAGAGAGAGGAAGCAAAGATGGAAAATGAAAATTCAGCTAACCAGTTCCTTCCCTTGGTAGTATTTGTTTCTGTGTCACTCAGCTGCATTTCAAAACCCCACACATATTTACATGCCTCTAAGAGGAAGGGCATGTGTTTGCTGCCCTGTTCAAAACCAAGCACGTATTTACATGCTTTGTTGAATTGGGGCCATATACCCTTCTTTTTCCTTGACACTGAGGGCAACCCTTTGTTTCTGCTGGTCAAACAAAACACAAAAAAAAAAAAAAGGAAACTGGGGAGAGAAAATGTATTTATTAAATGGTTCTATAAATAAAAGAGCTGGGAAGATATAGGAGGCTCTGATCTCTGAGGGGTGATGGCAAAGTGCTACTGATAAAGTGGCTACGATTCAGATCAATAGCAAACAAGACAGGCAGGTGAATTTCCCCTTTGATCTTCATTCCCTGTGCAGCCTGAGTCGGTCTGACTCTGCCACACAAATTACTGCTTTGTGCAAGGTAAAAGCAGTTTTCTTGGCTTTTTGCTTATTACACAAGTGGATTGGGTGGCAAATGATAAGTGTCGCTTGTTATCATTTCAAAAAGCCACCAGAAAATGGTGGCTCCAGCACTTCAACTTGATGTGTTGACATTTTTTGTGTCAGCAGGGTATATAGGGTTGATACATAGATCAGTGCTAAATGTTCTTAATAAAAAAAGACTAAACTTGGAAGAACGACATAAAGCTCAGGGCAGGTTCACCTGTAAAGCTATAAACACACAGTAGGGAAATTTGAGGGCGCAAAATAGTGATGATGGGAGATGATGCTTTGCAAATCAAAACTGTGCTTTTGGCCTCAAAAAAACCCCTGTGTTATAAGCTCCTCTTCCCTACTACTGATTTGGGAAAAATCACATCAGTTTGTACCTTACTTTCTCCAACAAGCAAGTAGGTGTGGCTGAGAAGTGCTTCGCAAACTTCGCAAAGAAGGTGATTTGTGACCCTCAAGCCACAAGCCTGGTAGTCAGCAGCCTCAAGGTTGGCTACATCAAACTGAGCTCAATCTCAATTTTCTTCAGCAGCCACTTTTACCAAGTTCTAGGGAGCTGCATGAGAGAGATTTGAACTTTTCAAGCAGAATTGGTGATATTGCTCCTGTAAAGAGCCAGTGAGTGATTTTTGCCTTCATCTTTTCATCTCAGTGACAATAGCAGGAGGGACACTTTGCAGATCTTGCCTTACACCATGCTGGCAGGTTCCCTATAGAAACCAAACAATACATCAGATGGAATCAACAAATTATTTATGTCAGAAAAGCCCTCTAAAATCATTGAGTCAAATTGTTCCCCCAGCACTGCCAAGCCCACCATTAACCCATGTTCCCAAGTGCCACATCTACATAGCTTTTAAAACCCTCCAGTGATGGTGACTCCACCACTCCCCTGAGCAGACCATTTCAATGCTTGACAATCCTTTCCATGAAGAAATTTCCCCTAGTATCCACCCTCGGCCTCCCCTGGTGCAATTTGAGGCCATTTCCTCTTAACCTGTTTCTTGTTACCTGCAAGAAGAGACCAACCCTAACCTGTCTCCAACCTCTTTTCAGGTAGTTGTAGAGAGTAAGAAGGTCCCCCCTGAGCCTCTTTTTCTCCAGACTGAGCCCTCCCAGCTCTCTCAGGCACTCCTCATAAGACTTGTGCATAACATAGCAGATCATGCGCAACATATGCAAGGTTGCCCACCTGAGCCTTTGAGTTTGGACTAGGAGCTGCATCAGGGTGATACCAAGACAGGACAGTTGCAGTGTGGGCTGGGAGGTGCTGCCCTGAGGTTTGCCTTTTCTGCAATGCAAAAGTGGGAGAGCAGTCATGTCAGAAAAAAAGACATTAGGACTGCAAGCCATATCGCCTTCCATTCAGAAAATCCATCCCCGTGGTCCATAGAGGAAGGCAAGCCTCATTGGGTCTTTATTATTCCTGGATTGTAGTGGATGAGGCCTCATCCACATGAAAAAGCTGTTAAACTATAAAATATTGGCTTCCCATATGTTCCTATTCTTATCACAACAGCCCAGTCTGTTGCAGGAAGAACTTCTGACAGGACTGATAATTTCTTAAAAAATAAACAGTGATCTTGTAGCTTCTATGTCCTATACTGCTGTTCAACTTCCAACCCAGCTGCTTTAATTGTTTTAAAATTAAGTGTGCAGCATGAGATCTGAGGGTAGCTGAAACTTGGAATGTGCTTTTGACAGGGGCTAATGAGTCAGTGACATCCAGTCACCCTATGAGTTTCTGAGCAATCAAGGCACAATCTTCCACTTGGTTTCACATCATTTTTGAGCTTTTAGTGACTTCTTTCTTTTTTAAAACCCTAAGATCTCAGGGATCCTTTCAGATCTATGTGTGGGTTTTCAGCAGAAGAGCAACTATAATTAATGGAAAATATATCACATTTTCCAGATATCGTGTACTGCACGTGAACACAATTGCTGTTCATTCACCACCAAGTCTTTAATACCAATCATTCTCTTATTACTTTGTCTGTACTCACATCTAGTAGCAGCTGGACTTTTTCACCTCTGTAGTCTGCATTGGGTTTTCATGGCCAGGTTTTGGCAGTGGGTATGCTACAGGGTTGAATTCTGAGAGAATCTGCTAGAGACTGCCCCATGCTCAACAGAACCAACAGCAGCATCTCCAGGATGGCCAAGGCTGAGCCAATCAGAGATGGTAGTAACATCTCTGTGACAACATATTTAAGAAGGAAAAAAAGTTATTGTGCAGATGCAATTGCATCCAGAGAAGAGAGGAGTGAGAATATGAGACAAACAACTATGCAGACACCAAGGGAGGAGGTGCTCCAGGTGCCAGAGCTGAGATTCCCCTGCAGCCTGTGGTGAAGGCCATAGTGAAGCAGCTGAACCCCTGCACCCCATGAAGGATAATGGGAGTGGAGAGATCCACCTCCAGCCTGTGGAGGAGACCCACGCTGGAACAGGTGGATGCCTGAAAGTAGGCTGTGAACCCATGGGAAGCCTGTGATGGAGCAGATCCTGGCAGGGACCTGCAGACCCGTGGAGAGAAGAGACCCACCCTGGAGCAGGTTGCCTGGTAGGATTTGTAACCCTGTGGGGGATCTGTTCTGAATCAAACTGCTCCTGAGAGACTGCACACAGTGGAAGAGGACCCATGATAGAGCAGTCCATGGAGAACTGTAGCCTGTGGGAAGGACTCATGTGGTAGGGGTTCATGGAGAGCTGTCTCTCATGGGATGGACCCCATGCCAGAGCAGGGGAAAGACTCCTCTCCCTGAGCAGTGTAAGAAAAAACATGTGATGAACTGACTGTAGGTAGGGGTTCATGGAGAGCTGTCTCTCATGGGATGGACCCCATGCCAGAGCAGGGGAAAGACTCCTCTCCCTGAGCAGTGTAAGAAAAAACATGTGATGAACTGACTGTAACCCCCACTACCCAGCTCCCTGCACTGCTCATGGGAAGAAAGTAGACCTGGGAAGAAGGGAGGGGTTGAGGAAAGGTGTTTGAGGCATGTTTCACTTCTCATTAACATGCTCTGATTTTGATTAGCACCAAATACACTTAATTTTCCAAATTTGAGTCAGTCATTATATTTTCTCTATCTTGTCTATTTGTGGAGGGGAGTGATAGAGCAGCTTTGGCAAGTGCCTGACATCTATCCAGGTTCAACTCACTATGGTTTCTTAGAGTTTTGTACTGATTACATTTGTAATCAGCAGATAAGCAGATCACTAGAAGAGACCTTGTGTTAATAGTGATAAGGAGAGCAGCAAACTTCACATGGAACAAAATCCAGGCAGAGAACTGGTGAAAGCACAAATTCATCTTTTCCTCTCTGAGGTGAACAACCCCAACTTGCAGGATGAAATCTGGATGTGACTAAAGTAGCCTCAAACTCTGGCAGGGAGTGGTGCAACTTCTATGTCCTCATGTACCACATGGACCATGTTAACAGAACAATTATCTTGTTCCACACAATCTGTTTCAGGGGTTTCTAAGTCACTTTGCTGAGTTGATGGGATTAAAAAAAACAGCAGGAGCACAATTTCATTCTTGGTCTTTGCAATTCGTGTTCTCCACATTAAGATTCAACATTCTGTGTTACTTGCTAGTGGTAACATACAGGGAAACAGAGCTGGAATCACTTGATGCCACCATAAAAAAGGAAGTCGATGGTGAAACTTTAAAATTCTGTCAGTGGAAAGCTGATTTTCAATCAGCATTTTTGAATATGCATATTACAGACAGAGTATTACAGAAATGATGCCTCCATTAAACAGTGTGCAGTGCCCATCTACATGAGTAAAAATGGAAGAAGCTTTTTATTCAGTTCAATTTTAATCAAATGCTACAGAACAGCATTTCTATGGCCTATTTAAAATTTAAACAAAGGCAGAATAGCTCCCTCTATATCTATACCCTCTTGCTATTGTAGCAAGAAAAGAACAAGTTAGAGCTTAAAGAAACCCTTACAATCCCATTGACACTGGCCAGATGCAAGCCGCAACAGATATTTTAACCCCACTAAATAACTGTTTGAAATGTCTTTTCCTTCTATTTTGGGGTTCTAAAGAGCCTGATGAAATGATACCTGGAGAAAGTGGCCAGTCCTATTGTTTGTGAGATATCTCTTTGGATTCTTAATAGCAATTTTGAATACTAAGCAGTTGCCCTGATGCCTGTTGTGAGATTCTCAAAAATCTGCTCCAAAGAGGAAGAGACAAAAGAGAATAAATGAAATCAAATTGAGTTGTAGCAGGGGACAGATGGGACCCACTCATTAATGTAACCTGGCCTATTCATGGTATTCTCTTCCATGCAGAACAAGGTTCTAGTACTTGGAACTAAGATGGAAATGATATATAGTTCCTAAGATCTGCTTTACACTGATGTTTGGGCTGTACAAGGGATGTGTTTAAAAGGAAAATTTGAGTGGTTTAATATTTTTAAAATTATTTCTCTTTCTTGATGAAACCTGGTAACTCAAGATTGTCATAGGTCTTGGGCTACTATTTTAAACAGCAAGGTTTTCTTTAATGTACTCAGAAGTGAAGTTCAGAAAGTCACTAACTAGCAAGGTTATAAGTAACTGCAAGCTGGACCTCACCACACTCTCTCTACCTTTTTTGTATTGTCAGACCCTCTGCTTATACACGTAAGATAGATGTAAAAAGAAGGGGAAAGTCTGGTAACTGATGCCACTGACATGAAAGAAAAATTCAATGGTCAATACTTACTTTGATGTGTAGAAAATCATTGCTCTTTTTGAAAGTATATGCTGCTTGTTAGCTGGTTGTTGCTGCAGGGAAGGTTGACTTTTATTAACAGTGCCAAAATTGGACACCCAAAATTAAAGTTTTTCTTTCTCACCTAGGGTCCTTGAGACTGCAATTTGTGGACAGTAGTAAAACAGATGCCTTCAGCTAAACTCTTTGTTTTCAGCCATATCAACCCTATGCAGGGCATGGGGATATGACTGTACTTTTGTCCTGAGAATCTCTCCATGAGACTTTACTGCAGGTCTGTGCAAATTTAGGTTCTCCATCACAAATTAGTTGCAGCAGAACTTGCTACTCATCCTCAGAAAATAAATAGCTGGAATGTCAGAGGGCTGGAGCACACCTCCTATGGGGTCAGGCTGAGAGATATAGGGTTGTCCAGCCTGGAGAAAGCTCTGGGAAGACCTTAGAGCCCCTTCCAGTGCCTAAAGAGGCTCCAAGAGATTTGGGCAGGGACTTTGGACAAGGGAGAATTGGCTTCAAATTGACAGAGAGCAAGTTTAGATTAGATATTAAGAACGATTTCTTTACTATGAGTGTGGTGAGGCCCTGACACTGATTGCAAGGAGAGGTGGTAGAAGCCTCCTCCCTGGAAGTGTTCAAGGCTAGACTGGATAGAGCTTTAAGCAACCTGGTCTACCGGCCCATGGCAGAGGGATTGGACTAGATGACCTTTAAATGTCCCTTTCAGCTCAAACCAGGCAATGGTTCTATGACTGCTACTTCTGAAATTCATAAAATAGACAGAAGACTTGGGAAACTTGCAGAAAATGAGTGTTAGAGATGTAACAAATATTCTGTTTATAAAAATAATCAAGAGTTAATCATCTAAGCAAGATCATTGAAATTAAAGAAGAGGTCATAGTTGTGATTAAAAGAATTAAAGTAGAATATAGGCTTATTGAAGAATGATGTGGAATATCAAATATAGGATTGCTTGGAATGCTGTGTTTCGTGTATGCATCCACAGATACTTCAGCAAGAAGTTTTGACATGCTGCTTGGAAAACCCCTCTATCCATCTCATCTTGGTCTAGCTACCAAGGATTCCAATTAATAGACAGGTAGAACTGACTAGTAAAGCTGTATAAGCAACAGAACAAACCACTGTAAAGGTTGAGTCTAAGAATGGACTTACATAACAAGTGAGTATATAAGCTATAAAAATTCTGTTGTATGGGGAACACATTCGGAGGAACGATCCCCCGTGTCCCCAGCACAGTAAATAAAGAGCAGTGTCTACTTATTCACATCATATTGGTGTTGGATAAGTTTCTTTCATCCCATTTGTCGACAGAGCAACCACATCAAGATGACTGTTCAGCAGCTAGCTGGAGCTAAAACAGGGCCTAGGCAATGAATAGAGAATAATTTTACATCAACTTGCTTTGCAGAATTTTTTCTTGTTAGCCATGCATCTCTGTTGCCCTTCAGTGTCATATTTAGCAGAAAAATCAAGCTGCTGGCCACTGATGGATGGCTGTGCAAGAATGTTAATTTCTAAACAGCCTGATTTTTCTATTTTCTGACGACCCTCCCAGAGTAAAAAAACATCAAAACCCACACACAATGTATTGCATTGAATCCAACTTATGCAGGAGAGAGTGGATTGGTTTGTTTGTTTGTTTTATTTCATATTTCCATATTCTACCCATGGAGAAATCTTGCTGGTAGGGAGGATAAACAAATAACCAACCAAACAACCCAAACACTGGGCCTCTAGGAGCCATTGTTATTTATTTCTACAATTAGCAGTCGAGTTCTGGTGCTGTGCCCAGAGAACTCCTCTCATTTTTCAGCTTGTCACTCTGTGCACAATATGCTTTTAGGAATTGAGGATTAAGGCAGCTGATTGTGGGTGGTTTATGAAACTTTTTATGGGAAGCCATATAGCCAAACCTTTAGAGAATCAGACCATCATTTTAATGAGCTTATGTTGTGTGCAAGACTGTTCAGTTAAATTTTTGCACAGTACAGAGCATCTTGATAGAGAACTTGGATTAATCATGGATGACGTTTCCAGTGGATGCTGTGGATTCCTTTCTGAATTAGCTGCAAGTGGCGCTGAGAACAGCCTGGGTGTGGCTCCCCTTCCCCCATAAGAATGTTGAAGTGGTCAGGTTCTAGTGGGAAAATGTCTACAGATCTATTTGTAAAATAGACTTTAGTATAAACTCTCTCTGTACAGAGGCAGAGTGAAGAACACAACTCAGCTCATGAGAGATGGTCTCTCTGAAGTCCAGTTTACTTCAGGACAACATCAGGAAGAGGCTGTCACAGTCACGAAATCTGTTAGCACTTATTTGCCCACATGAAAGACACATTTCTGTTTACTTGGAGGAAAACAGAGACTTCAAAGAGCGCACTCACCTAATAAAAAATGCAGGTTCTTAGCACCTTCCAGGATTCAAATATTTCAGCTGTGACAGAGGGATGAGTATTTAAGGCATGGATCTATAGAATAACATTCAGATTTACCAGAGATGTCATTCTCTTCCAGGGTTGTTAAAGGTATTGATTAATTGCCTATTGTTAGAGTTATTGATTGATAAAGCTGCAATATAAATACTGGCACCATCAGTTACTCTGTAGATATTTCAACCTAAGAACTCAAATGTTTTATCTCACTTTGTATTTGTCAATCAAGTTTCATGCCAAATTCCCACAGTGAACTCTTTTAGATGTAAGACCCCTTCGAGCATCAGTTTGCATTAAGGAATTCACCATTAAATCTCGTATCTGTACTGGGATGCAGGTACTGGGACCATGTTGGTGTCCAGTTCCCTTTCAGATAGTACTAGTGCGTTCTGAAGACCAACTTTTAATGTGCAACCAGGAAATCATCAACTGCCTCTCAGGATAAGCAAAATGGAGTAGAGGTAAACCAGGAGTCATCGTCCCAGGATGAACAAAGAAGCCAATTTTCTGGATGTAGTTGAGCCGTCAGATACACCTGGGGACTGAAGAATTGATGAACCCTGCTTTAACTCCTTTAAAGAAAAAAAATTACTATAATCTACTTTCACCAATGTTATTGATGCATTTGTATGGAATCCTGAAAAACATTTTCCCTTCAAGGTCAGCCCACCATCATCATTACCAAATTGTTGCAAGACACTCCATGTTGATTAACCGCCATCATATTTAATTAGTGATTGAGTGGCACTTCATCCTGCTTATTTTCAGAAATCTCTTTATCTTGCTATTTGTATTGCAGAGTTTTTAA